>NC_133660.1:70338149-70638149 GCF_037893015.1 Macrotis lagotis
TTTTTCTTGGAGTCTTTAAATGCAGGAGCTTGTGCTTCCTCATCTTCAGACTGAGTATTTTGATCCTTCTTGGGCTCGTTTGCAAAATATTTCTCAATAGTCTTCCTCTTGTTTCTTTGTTTGTTCATTTTCCCAGCCTAAGCCTGTTTTTTGGGGTGCTTCCTGAGCTTTTGGGACACTCCCACAAGGGTCTCAGTGTGTGAGGTTCTGTCCTCCCTCCTGGTCTGTGAATGACCATAAGCGCCCCCCTCTGCCACAGGCCTGAGGTGGGGGGGGGGGCCTAGACTGCGATCAGGATCTGAATGTGGTCAGAGCCCCAGAGTCCTGTTCCAGGGGCAGAGGACAGAGCTCTGCAGTCTCTCTTCATTCCCCTCCCTCAGCTCAATGGGCTCATTCCCTGGGGGCTCCTGCTTACCAGCTCCACCTGCTTCTGTTTGTGGGACTGGGCTGCAGAAAGACCAAGCTGCTCCCTGTGTGCCCTGAGGTCTGGGCTCCAAGTGCTTGCTCTGGCAGAGGTCCCCCGCTGTTCCCCCACTTTGTGTCTGATGCTCCCCGGGGTGCAGCTCAGGAGACTCCCCCGCTGCTGTGAGCTGAGGCTCCCAGCACCCTGGGGCTGCCTCCGGAAGGCTGAAGTTCTTTGGCTCTGGCAGGCCACCCCTCTGGCGGCCGCCCCTCTGGCCCCCGGGGAGCAGAGCCTTTATGCTCTTTTCCAGGTTACCTTGAGTAGGAGAACTGCCTCACTGGGTCCCTTTGTGGGTTCTGTCTCTTGAAAGTTTAGTTAGAGTCCTTAGTTTATGAGTTTTTATCAGAGAGCTCCTAAGACTGGATCCCTTCATATCGCCATCTTGGCTCCGCCCCTCTGTCTCTTTTTCTTTATCTTCTTTACTCAATTTTTGTTGCTGAGACTATAGGAGTCCAGTTTTTGATCTTCCCTACTCAGGGGTTCAGATCAAGTTGAGAACCTGTCATTTACACTGGCCACCTTCTTCTTCATGACTTCTCCTTCAAAGAAGGAGAAGGCATATAATCAGTCTTACCTGAAGCTCTTTCTTTTGGATGAGAAAAAACAAAGGAAGGAAAATCTTAAATATGAAGAAAGCCTCCTTTTGTGTGAAAGATCTATTTGAGACCATTTCAGTGAAAAATGAGATGTTAAGGTCATTTTCTTACCCAATTAGAAAAAATAAAAATCAACCTGACAAGGTTTTTTAAACCCTTTTTTTTCAGTTTTTTCTTAATTCATAGTTTTTGTTTTTTTAGTTTTGTTCATTTTTCCTTTCTTCTTAGAGTCAAAGTCTGTTAGTTTCACTTTAGTCCTTCCTGCTAGGGTTACTTAAATTTAGAAATTTAATTAAAATCATAATGATAGGAAATCACAAAGTTGTCCCTATTAGATTCTTTGTAAAGAAGAAATTGAAACATGCTATAATGGATAGAGTATTTGGGAGAAGTGGGGAGGAAGTATCACTTAATCTGGGACCTGAAGAATGCGGAAATGGGTAGGTGTGGAGGGAGAAGTCTAGTTATGTGTGATCCAATGAATATAGGAAAGCTGCTAACTACTTCCATTGAGCCTTCCCCCAAAGGAACTGATTGAAGCCAATTTTGTTTATTTCCACTTTGTACTGTGATCTTATTTATTGCCAAAATATCTGTTTGCAATCTCCACACCTAGTTCCCTGGGATTAAACAAGTTTGGAATTTTTATTGCATTCCAAGGTATACTGGGCAGGATGATTGTAGATTTATGACTGGAAATCACCTTAGAAACCATGCAGGGGACAACATGAAGGTAGGAGGTGCAGTGTATAGAGCACTAGCCCTGGAGTCAGGAGGATCTGAGTTCAAATGTGAACTCTTTCACTTAATAATTGCCTAACTGTGTGATCTTGGGCAAGTCACTTAACCCCTTTGCCTTAAATTAAAAAAAAAAACCCAGAAACCATGTAGGGTGGCCTTCATTTTACAGTTTACTGAGTCCTAGTTATATTAAATTCCTTTTTTTTATATACAGAGGTAATTGATATCAGTAGCAGAATTTACACAGTGATGACTATGACTACAAATTCAGTACTTTCCCTGTCATAACATCAGAAATAAATAAAGTCTTCTAAGAAATATTATACTATCTAGTCTATGTATTCTTTGAACAATAATAACAATGCATTTTTATGGAGTTTTTATAGATGATTGAGAGAAGTAAAATAAATTACATATTATCTATAAATGTTATATAGCTAGTAAACATTGAATAGATTTGAATTCAAGTCCTCCTATGAACGTTCCACCACTTAACTTCCTTATAGGATTTCATGAGCATGGTTTAGGATTCAAAACAGGTAACTGCATGTAATAAATAGAGCTAAGAAGACTGATCCACACTGGTTGTGTGACTCTGGGCAAGGCACTTAATTACTAAGTAGTTTTTATTGTTTAATCAGTTTGTTAAGTTCCAACTCTTTGTGACCTCATTTGGAGTTTTCTTAGCAAAGATATTAGAGAAGTTTACCATTCCTTCTGCAGTTCATTTTACAGATGAGGAAACTGAAGCAAACAAGGTGAGTGTCTGAGGTTGGAGTTGAACTTAGGTCCTCCTGAGTTTAGTAATCTACTGCACAACCTAGTTACCTTAATGGCTAGGTGGTCCAGGCTATTCTCAAAAGTCAAAAACTGGAAAAAAAAGGGAACTGTTTTGAATGAGTAGACCTTGTTTCTCATCAGGAGCTACTTACTGTATCATGACATTATATAGGTTTGGTTAAAAAAAATACTATTCCTGATAGTGATACAAAAGAAAGCCACTTGGTACAGTTTTTCTTCAGAGAAACCTCATGATCTGGGTCATATTAATTCACTGATTTCATCTATAAAATAAGATTTGATGTGATGCTCTCCAAGGTCCCTTCTAGCTCTAAATTCTAGAATTCTATTGTTAGGCCAATCCGTTTTGAAACTATAGATGTCATTGAAGAAATCCTGTCATCTTCCAAGGGTTGTGCATTTGTTCATGGAGTATTCAGATCATTGCACCATAATTCCTTTCCTGTTGGGCCATTCTCTCTGACAGTGGGGGACATACCTAATGCTCTATTGGATACTGTTAATCACAATCTCATTAAACTAAGTCACCACTTTCCCTTTGAATTTTCATGACCACATGGCCATTATTTTATTATTTTTTCATTTTAATTAGTGAGGAAAATTTGCTATAATGAGTATGTATACAGTTTGTTCCTGTATTATCTATAATGTATATGGAAATACTTATTGGTATTTAAGCTTAGGTTTTTTAAAATTAAATACATTTTTAAAAAATAATTCATTGGGTGAGTAATTTCATGGATCTATAATCATCCTGGAATATGTTCTAAATTCATTCTTAGACTAGCAGCTGCCCATGTATACATCAATGATGTTCAAACCACATCAATCAAAGCCTTAATTTGTATGGGAATCGAAGTAGGATTTCAATGTCTCCAACTTATGTGTTTTCAGAACTTTTTCTTTCTTTTTTTATTATTATTTTTAAATTATTTTTGATTTTTATACAAGTGATTTTTTATACATTACTAAAATATTCTTGTTTTAGAGTAAACATAATACCCCCTCCCCCAAAAATATAGACCCTCATGAGAAATAAAGGAAAAGGAAAAAAATGTGCTTCAGTATGTATTCCAACACTACCAGCTCTGTCTTGGGTGGATCACATTCTTTATGATAAATCCATCACAAAAGCTACTTCCAAATTTTTCCACCCTTGCTGTTGCTGATCTCAACTCCCTCTATCCATACCTCTCCACTACCATATACTATGTTTTCTCTCTCTTTTCACTCTGTCCCTCTTCCAAAATGTACTGTAAGGTAGCTGATTGAGGAAGTGGACTGATCACTGGTCCTGGGGCCAAGAGGCCCAAATCCACATTCCACCCCTGAGCCCAGCAACCAGTGACCCTGTGGTCCCAGACAGGCCACCCAATCCCAGCCCCTTACAAGAAGTAAAAAGAAAATCTGTTATAGCTGACTACTCTCACCCACGATCCACCCTCTCCTCCATCACCCACATCCCCCTGCTTCCCCCTTTCCAAACCCTTCTCTCCTTTTTACTCTAGCTGTCTATACCCCATTGAGTATATATGCTGTTTCCTCTCCTAGCCACCTTTGATGAGAGCAAAAGTTCCCTCATTTTCCCTTGCCTTCCCCCCTTCCATATCATTGCAATAGCTCATTGCAATATATTTTATATATATATATGTATATACATATATATATATATATATATATTATATGAAATATCTTAACCTATTCCACCTCTCCTCTCTCTTACTCCCAGTATATTTCCCTTTTAGCCATTGACTCCATTTTGACAATATATTATATCTTCAGATTTAGTTCTTTCCTGTGCTTCATCTATATAAGCTCCTTCTACCTGCTCTATTAAATGAGAGGTTTCATATGAGTATTATCAGTATCATGTTTCTATGCAGGAATACATGCAGTTTATCATCATTAAGTCCCTCATATTTTACCCTTCTCCTCCGTTCTGTATGCTTCACCTGAGTCCTGTATTTGAAGGTCAAACTTTCTGTTCAACTCTGATCATTTCAACAGGAACGTTTGAAATTCCCCTGATTCATTGAAAGTCCATCTTTTCCCTTGGAAAAGGATGTTCAGTTTTGCTGGGTAGTTCAGTTTCAGTTGCATTCCAAGATCTTTTTCCTCCCAGAATATTATATTCCAAGCCCTATGAGCCCTTAATGTATTTGCTGCTAAGTCCTGTGTGATCCTGACTGCAGCTCTATGATATTTGACTTGTGGCCTTCTGGCTGCTTGTAATATTTTCTCTATGACTTGGGAGTTCTGGAACTTGGCTATAATATTCCTGGGGGTTGTTTTTTGGGTGGATCTCTTTCCAGAGGAGATTGATGGATTCTCTCAATTTCTATTTTGCTTCTAGGATATCTGGGTAATTTTCCTGTAGGAATTCTTTAACAATGAGGTCAAGGCTCTTCTTGATTATGACTTTCAGGTGTCCCAATAATTTTTAAATTATCTTTCCTGAATTTGTTTTCCAAATCAGTTGTTTTTTCAATGAGATATTTCACATTTTCTTCTAATTTTTCCTTCTTTTGGTATTGTGGTACTGTGTCTTGATTTCTCGTAAAGTCATTGGCTTCCTTTAGCTCCATTCTACATCTGAGGGATTTGTTTTCCTCAGAGAACTTTCTTATCTCCTTTTCCATCTAGCTAGTTCTGCTTTTTAAAGCCTTCTTCTCAATAACTTTTTGAACTGTTTTATCCATTTGACCTAAGCTGGTTTTTAACATGTTACTTTCTTCAGCATTTTTTGGATCTCCTTGACTAAGCTGCTGACTTCTTTTTCATGTTTTTCCAGCATCTCTCTCATTACTTTTCTCAACTTTTCATCTATCTCCCTTATTTGATTTTCAAAATCCTTTTTGAGCTCTGTCATAGCCTGAGCCCAACTTCTGTTTTTCTTGGAGTCTTTAGATGCAGGAGTTTGTACTTCTTCATCTTCAGATTACGTATTTTCATCTTTCTTGGGATCATAGACAATGTATTTCTCAATGGTGTTCCTCTTTTTTCTCTGTTTACTCATTTCCCCAGCCTGTGCCTGGTTTTGGGGTGCTTTCTGAGCTTTTGAGTATTATTGGTGCACTCCCTCCCCCAAGGATCTCAGTTTGTGAAGCTGTGACTGCCCTCCTGGTCTCACAAGAGCACCCCTCTGCCATGGGGCTGAGGTGGGGGGAGGGGGGCCCTGTTCTATGGGGGGCCTAGACTGAGATCAGCATCTGAATGTGGTCAGAGCCCCAGAGTCCTGTTCCAGGGACAGAGGACAAACCTTGTAAGTCTCCACTACCTTTGGTGGGCTGAGCACTCAGGGCTCAGTTTCCTGGAGGCTCCTGCTTGCTGGGTCCATGACTTTTTCTTTTTCCCTTTCCCTTTTCTGGACTGCCACAAGGGCCTGAGCTTCGTGAGTTATCTCTGGCAGAGGTCCCCTGCTGATCCTCCAAGTTGTGCCCGGTGCTTCCTGGGTGACCCCACTGCTGTGAGCCCCAGCTCCCAGGTGCCCTGGGGCTGCCTGCAGGAGACTGAAGTTTCTTCACTCTGGCAGGCTGCCACTCTAACCCTATTTTCCAGGTTACCTTGGTCTGGAGAATCGCCTCACTGGATCTTTATGTAGGTTCTGTCTTTCAACAATTTAGTTAGAGTCATTATTTTATGATTTTAAAAATATTATGGAGAGAACACCTAGGAGAGGCTCTTCTCCTGTCACCATCTTGGCTTCACCCCTCAGAACTTCTTTAAGACAATAGAAGCCTCCTTTTCAGCATTTATCAATCTTTAACTACTTAATTACTATCACCTAACAATCAGATCTCAGCTTCTAGAGGTGAGGGGAAGGGGCATATTAGTTATAAAGTAGTGTAACAGTAGCTGGGAAAAAACCCACAGGTATATTTATAGCCATATAACTGAGAAATGAAAATATCAAGCTAGATCATTTGGTTACCAAAAAAGACATTTGACTTGATAGAACAAAATGCCATATTCAGTAAATATCTCATTCATCAAACTGTGTGGGGCACATGTTAAGATCATAGAAGAATCCTCAAGGGATAGAGTACTGGTCCTGGGATCAGGAAAATTCATCTTCCTTAGTTCAAATCTAGTCATAGGCACTTACTAGCTATGTACCTGGCCAAGTCACCTACTCCTGTTTGTCTCAGTTTCCTCACCCATAAAATAAGCTGAAGAAGAGAAGGATGAACCACTCCAGTATCGTTGACAAGAAAACCTTGAAAGGGGGTCATGAAGAATCAGACATGATTGGTTGACAACAAAAAGAAGCATCTCCAAGGCACTTGGAATGATCATGACAGTTTTTCTGCTGGTTCTGGGGACAAATTGATGAAATAAATAGAAATTTTGATCATCTTATAGTGATATATGCTAGAGGAAAGGAAAAGAAACATGGATAATACTGAATATCAAAGAATCCAAAAAATCTTTGACTTCGAAATGTGTTCCACTCTATCAGACATGCATTTGGTATCCACCTATCAGTGATCCTCTCTTGAAATGACCTTGCAAATGTATTCAGGGCTCACATGTGTTTAGAGCAGCAAGAAATAGTGTTTGGGTTGATGGAGTAATCTGGAGAAACAGTAGTAGAGTCTCAGGAAAAATAGAGAGTTAACCAGTTATGATTTTAGGTCAGTGTTCCAATTGTGGACCAAAATTGATGGCTCTAGTTCTCCTTTACTTTAATTTCCAGGAGAAGAAGATTTTTCAGATCCCTTGGATGCATGCTGCACGACATGGGTGGGATGTTGAGAAAGATGCTCCTCTCTTTAGGAACTGGGCAATTCACACAGGTATGAAAACACCCTTTATTTTCTGGGGTGTGTGACCAGGGTGATGCTATGTTTTGTTCTACATTATCATTATGAATTACAAAAGAGCTTGCAAATAACTGTGAATAATACATTGATGTAATGGACACCTCAAAGTTACATGAGGCTTGTGCTTCATCACCCAGAACAAATGTTACATTTAGCCCTTATAAAGTTCCCTTATAAAGAAACTTCACATAATCTCCAATGTTGAAGTGGTCTGATCATAGTCAGTAGTTGTCTGTTAAAAATGTTAAAAATCCTGACCAATGATGTTGAGTTTAACTTGGATTCCCCCCTCCCCCCCAAATATCAGAAATTTCTTCTTCTGTCTTCTAATTGGTTACCAGTCCAGGGCAGTCTTAGGTAGGCAGTTAGGGATAAGTGGATAGAATGGTGGGCTTTAAGTCAGGAAGACTTGAGTTCAAATCCCACACCCCCTGTCCCCAACACTTTATTGTGACCCTGGGCAAGACATTCACTTTCTTATCCTTAGTTTCCTCATATGTAAAACATAGCTACAAATAGTACCTACCTCACAGGGTTGTTGTGAGGATCCAACAAAATAACCAATATTATATGCTTTGTGAACCTTCAAACTTAAAAAAACTTAAAATAATTGGGTAGCTATTCTTAATGATTTAATTTTTGTTTGTGTTTCTTTCCCCTTTGCTACTGCATTAGGAAAGCATCAACCAGGAGTGGATAAACCGGATCCAAAAACATGGAAGGCAAATTTTCGTTGTGCTATGAATTCCTTGCCTGATATTGAAGAAGTAAAAGATAAAAGTATAAAAAAAGGAAACAATGCCTTCAGGGTCTATAGGATGCTGCCCTTATCTGAAAGACCTTCTAAGAAAGGTAGAGAATGCTTCTTAAGGGCTCACAGGGGTCCCCTTAAATACCTACCCTCAATCTTGAGATATATATATATATATATATATATATATATATATATATATATATATATATATATATATATATACCATAGCTTTCTTCCATAGTTATTCCAAATACAGAATCCCTTCTGCTCAATTTGCAGATGTAATATCTCTCCATATGGATGAAAGAGTCTGGTCTGCTCAGAACTGCCAAACTTGTTCAGCATAAGGGAAATGTTTGTACTTGCATCCTTCCTGGATTATAATAAAATTACCTTTTGTCACTACAGGAAAGAAAACAAAGACAGATAAAGAAGACAGAGTTAAGCACATTAAGGTAATTTTTGGTTATTAAAAATATAAGACCAATGTGACAGTCATTTTAATGAGACAGTTTCTTGAACACAAGTAACTGGAATGTCTAATGCATTTCCATTTATGTTTTTTTCATGAATCAGGAAAAATGATTTCTCATTCTGGTAGAAGACCATGTATAAATCACTATTTCTCTGAGCCTCAGTTTTCTTCATCTTGAAAATGGGCATAATAATTCTTGTGCTACCACTATCACAAGACTGTTGTGAAGGAAAGGATTTTGTAAACCTCATAAAAATGTTGTGTTTTTTTTTAAGACCTGAATATACACAAATATCCTTTGCTTACTTAAAATTGACAACAGAATTTTGGACTGATTAATAAACAATTTTGAGTCATGGATTCAATGTAAAAAATAATGTCACCTCCCTCTCCCCTCTTTTGAGTTTTGAGTTCCTTTGCCTCTCTCCTATCCTTCCTACTGTCATTACAAGAATGTTTGGTAACATTACATTCTGACTAAAATTCTGCTTCTTTCTGATAATGACTACTAATGTGTCTGGACTCACAGATAGTATTCTGTAGAGCTAGATTCCATTGTGGCTTACTTACATTTGGAGTCAAGAATAAATGTCTTGAACAAATCCAGTCTTGAACATTTGTTAACTGTGTGGCCCTGGACTAGTCACTTATTCTCTCTCAGCCTCAGTTTCTTCTTCCGTAAAATATGGATAATAATAGTGCAAGGTGGATAATAGATATAATGTACTTTTCAAACCTTAAAGTGCTAGGTAACTGCTCACCAGTGTTATGCAGCAAAGTTTAACTCATGAGGTAGTTCTTGAAAAGAGCTGGCATTTTGGTTGGTGAATCAAATTTAACACATATGACATGGTAATAATAATGCAGCATGACCCATGGGTCAGTACAATACAACACAGATTGTGGGTGATAAAAGAAACTTAAATGGGAACTAAAGGTGGTAAATATAATCTTATAGCTATCATTGAGATTTGCTGGGATGATGCTTATAGCATGGTAAAGGAGATATCTTATTCAAAAGAAACATTGGCTAGAAACGAGGGCAGTAGCCTGGTAGATCATTGGAGTAAAGATGAAAAAACTGGAACAGAGATAGTAATGTCGTGAGGGTTTTGTGCCATACTACCAGTCAGGATGAATCAGTGGTCAGGGATGTTGTGAAGGGTTGACTATATTGGGAGAAACTAGATTTGAAAACTTCCTAGTTATCTTCCAATTCTTAGGGGGGTTTTTTGTCTGAATAAAATAGGAAGTCATTAAATGTTTTTGAACAGAGGGTTATTTGAGGTCAATTAGTCTGATAGTAGAATGTAATACAGATTGGAGGGGGCAGATTGGGTTCAGGGAAGCCAGCTGAAATGCTCTTAATTGTTTGATCTGCAAACTTTTATTAATCATCGTTATGTAACAAACACTGGGATGATAAAAAGAATGAATGTATTAATCCTTTCTCTCAAGGAGAAAGGAGAAACTAGAAGTATGTAAAAACCTGCAAGTTTATGAAAAATAAATACAGAGTTGTTGAATGCAAATGGATGAAGAGCAAGAGCAGTTGAGAAAGACTTTTGGCAGAAGATGATACTTGAGATTAGTCAATTCTGGAAGGCAGGGATGAGGAAGGAGTACATTCCAAGTATGGCATAGCCAGGACAAAGACTTCAAGATAGTTGATGAAATGTGTGTAAGGAGCAGAGCTAATACACCCGTTTTCCTGAATCATCATTTTACTGATGGCTGAAAAAATGCCAACTTTGGTTTTAGCTATGTTGAACTGGAAGTGGCATCTGATGAGAAAGAACCAGAAAGAATTCAGAGGTGATGAGTAGCTTATTGCTTTCACAATGTGTGGGGGATCAGTTGAAGGGAGAGAATTTGAAACTGAAAAAATTTTCAAATGAATGTTAAAAAAAGAGAGTGAGTTTGGAAGTAAGTAGATAAGAGAATTTGGAGTCATTTATGCATAAATGAGCATCGGAGCCATGAGCACAAGTTAGATTTTCAAATCTGATATGCTCTCACAACTCTTATTTCATTTCATGACAAATAGGTTGAATGATATTAAAATCTCTCATTTTATTTATGTAAATCATGGCTGAAGCTCAAAACCTAAGTGGCTTGCCTAAGGTCATAAAGCTAGTAAGTGGCAGAACAGAAATTCAGATCTTGATCAGTGACTTGTTCTCTTTTGACTTAATTTAATTTACCAAACATTTCTTTGGTATTTGCTACCTGCAAAGCACTATGTTAGGCAAGGGGGATACAGAGACAAAAATGAATCCCTCCCTGAGGACCATAAAATCCATGAGATAATGCAGCTACATCAACCTAAAGTCATTTGGGTAGAGAATGTGCATGACTATGATCATTCTCTTCCTTTTATATCATATTGTCTTTCTAGACTTATGACTCTCTTTTCCTTTCTCTTTCCTTCTTTTCTCTTTCATTTTCTTCCCCCTTCCCCATTGCTTTAACTGACAGTGTATGTCAGTATAATATACTGTGAAATACTTTATAAATCTTTATATCTCCTTTTTAGTCAAATTGTCCTTATTTCTGTCCTCATATACAATATTCCTTCCTTTATCTCCATGACTTTGCACAGGCTATATATCCTCATATATTTCTTTCCTCATCTCTGCAGTCTCTTCTTTTCTTCAAGACTCCACTCAGGTATCACCTTCTGTATAAAGGCTTTCCTGATCTCCCTAACTGCTCCTGATTTGCCTCGCTAACTACTACCTTGTATTAAATAAATTTGTATTTATTCTCTCTATATTTATTCTGCATACACATACACATATATGTATTTATAAGAGTGTGTGTGTGTCTGTGTGTATTTCTTGTCTCTCCCATTGGAATGTAGATACCTCAAGAGTAAAGATTTTCCTTTGATATTTCCTCTACCTTTCCTTCCTTATTGCTTCTACTCCTTTCCCTTCCCTATTTCTCCCTCTTTATTTCTCCCTTCACCTCTCCTTTATCTCATTTCTCACCCTGCGCCTCTCTTATTCCCTTCTTATATAATTTCACATTTTAGTTATATGAAATTAGTAAAATGGTAAAGTCAAAATGATTCAGCATACAAAAACTCAAATATCTAACTTATGAAAAATATGTTGGCCATCTTGAGGCAATACTTCTCTGTCCCACATTGTGATAGATTAAACTATTCACCCTTAAATTCATGGTCAGACTCTACTTAATTATTTTCAGGTTATTTTCATCTTTACTTTGGAAAAAAAAAGATATTTGAATGTCGGCAGCAAACCACTAATTTCACTGGGCCATATCCACCTCAGGGCACCAAAAGGCATCATAGACAATTTCCATCATAGGCAGTTTCAAAACATAAATACTACTGGCAGTTATTTTGACAAATGACTTGTTCCTTTCAGAATTTGTTCCATGGTATTTTATCTAATGTGTTGCACAATTGCCATAGTGGGAAGGGAGCCCTCCAAATTTATCTGGGAGCACAGTTTTCTTAGCTACCCCTTCTGAAAATTAAACAGTTCAGATGGTCTTTCCCCAAACTGGTATGTTTAATTAAATCATGTATTAATAATTTTAAATAAGAAAACTGGCATTTTCTCATCATTCATAAAAGATATCCTCCATTTAGATTCTGTTATGACACAAGTGGTGACTGAATTTTCAGAGTCAGGTCTTTGGCAGTGTCTCCATTAGCTGAAAAAACTGCAAAGGCAGATCAGCCTGTGTGTTTCTTATCAGAGGACTAACATAGCTAAGTTTCCAAAAGGCTCATCACCAGCAAATTGACCTCCAAGTTATGAATTATTTTGTCCAGGCACTTATAACAACTGTCTGTGGGAGTACAGAGGGGTTAATAATAATAAGTAGTATCCAACGGAATGAAATTATGGACTCTTAGAAGTATTGATCACATTTTTAGGTATGATGCGTAAGGAGCAGCTCTAGTTTAATAAATTAAAGTACGTATAAGGCATTTTTATAAGGTCTGGTGGCACTGGGAATTTGGGGCTTGTTTCCCTCCTTCCAAGTCTACTTTGAAGAATGATCTGATCTATGACTTTTAGAGTATTATATTTTCCAGATACTTAAGAGTGAAATGCCAAACTTCTCAAAGCATCAAAGATGGCCTCAGAGAAGAACAAATCCTGTCTCAGAGAAATACTCGTACAATTAGTCTAGTTTCTGGTGTTTGGGTCACAGATGAAGTCAGGGACATTTCTTAGAAGAAGTTTATAGTGTCTCTTAGAAAGATGGCATGTCATCAACAATGTGGAGAGGTAGAAGGAATACTGGACTTGAGAGTCTGACCTGAATTTGACTTTTGATTCTACTTCTATCAATCTTGGACAAGCCAATTTCCAAGTTAGTATAAACATTTATTAAGCACCTACTATGTTCCAAGCACTGTAGTAAGCAGTAAATTTCTTCTCTATCTCTAAATGGGGATATTACTTCTATTTTACCTCATGAGTTTTTTGTGAGAAATGAAGCCTTGTCAAACTTTAAAAGTGTTGTATGATTGTAACAATATAATTAGGGGCTGAGTTGGAAAATAAGAGTTCATATTTGTTTAGTTGGATGATCATAGGCAAATACCTGAGCTTTTCTGAGTGTGTGTGCTCTCCATCTGTAAATCAGTAGTAATAATAATAATAATCCTTGTATAACCCACCTCTTGGAGCTATTGGGTGGGGGGGAGAAGTTTTCTACAAGCTTTATTAAATAACAAGGGGCTAACTAAATGTGGGTGGTTATTCTGTTTTAGAAGAACGGTTGCCCTGGTTTCTAAGGGGCATTTCTCAGTCTTTCCGACATATATTTCTGCTTAGACTGATAGTTCTTAATGGTAGAAATTAATTTTTGCCCTCTAAGTTAAGTGGGTCATAGGCTCTAATATAATTTCCCAGTTCAAACATAAATGAGGAAAAGTGAGAAAGCTAACTATGCCTTCACTCATCTGTCCAAACTGATTTATGGGAGCAAGGAGCAGCATTGATTGGGCTAACAATAAAGAATTCTGGCAAATAGTAGAATTCGAGCTAAGAAAATGGGGTGGGGGAGAATTCAAGGATATATTCTCAACTCCTTTTTTTCCTTTTTTCTTCTTTCTAGCAAGAACCAGTTGAGTCGTCTTTTGGGCTTAGTAATGGAATAAGTGAGCTTTCTCCTGAATATGCAGTCCTGACTTCAACTATAAAAAATGAAGTGGATAGCACGATAAATATCATAGGTAAAATGGTTTTGACATTGCATTTTTACATACATAATAGACAAGCCTAGAGAAATATGCATCCAGTCCCAGAGTAGAGGGATATGACTTAGTGAAATGAGAGGTTTGAAATAACATAATCTTCTCTTTCCCCATTTCCTTCCACCCATCCTTATATGGCATAATTTTTGAGTACTCTTTCCATCCTAGGTAGAGTCCTATGTAGCCTAATTTTATGTCCTTCCTAAAAATGTGGTGCCTATAACTGAACAAAGCACATATATGTAGACTGAAGAAGGTGACTTAATATCAATCATGTACAATTACATAATTCTTCAAGTTTTAAGTACCTTGTAAGTAAGTATAGGGTCAGGAATTATTATTTCTTTTTTAAAATTGAAAATCTCTAGGCTCAGAAAATTTTGGTACGCAAACCTATTTCGTTTATACTTTTCATGTCACCATAGGAAATATTATCCATTATCCTTTGTTTACATATCACTTGAGAATAAGATAAAAAGAATTTTTTTGTTTTGTCCCACATCACCTATTTATCATGCTCTAAGTGAAGAGTCAAGTATATTGCTCATTTTATGGAAGAAAAAATTAAGACACAGAGCGGTTGTATTTTGTGGGTCATAGAAGACTTCCAAAGTAGAAGTCAAATTTTCTTATTTCAAATTCCAAATTTCCTAATTTATTAAATACCAAGATGGTGTTCAGTAAATTGATGGTACCAAGGAAGTTGGTTCTTATGACTGCTTCTCTTAAGGGCCCCCACAGAAAATATCCTGGATTATCCCTTTGGGATAATTTAGGATTACAAGATACATAAATTTAGACCTGGGGGAAACTTCAGCAGCTATTTAATCTAAGGCAGTGGATTAAGCACTCAGTTCAGAGCCAGGAACACCTGGGTTCAAATTTTACCTTACTGGTTATGTGACTGTGGGTAAGTCATTTTACCTGTTTGCCTCAGTTTCCCCAATTTCAAAAATGGATATAATAAAGTTACCTATCTTGAATGGTTGTTGTGTCCATCAAATGAGATTGTGGTTCTTAGAGTGCTAGCTTTTGGAATCAGAAGAATTGGGTTCAAATCCCATTGTCTTATTTACTAGATAAATAAACCTTGGCAACTCCTTTAACTGCTTTGGGCCTCAGTTTTCTCATATGTAAAATAATGAGGCTGGACTAGATGAAGTCTGAAGTACTTTCTAAACCCTATAAAAACTTCCTAATAAGCAAATCTCTATAGAAAGGGAACTAAACTTCCTTCAGCAGTTTTGAACTCCTCACTGGACTCAGTGACCTCTGAGTTCCCTTTCAGCCCTTAAGTATTGTGAGTCCTGTCTTCACAGATGATTAGCAAGATTCAGATTTTTCTCCTTGTACCATTCATAGGAGAAAAGATAAGGACAAAACCATCTGTAATCACATGTAAGCAGTCAGCCATGCACTCCTGTGGATGCCTTTTTCACCTCCCTCATTCTCCAACCCAGGATCAAATATACTTTCTTACTCAAATGACCCATGATCTTCAATATCCAAGGAAACTAAGGAGAATTACCTTTGAGTATTAAAAAGAAGTTTTAAATTTTTTGTGAAGTGTTACAGTTACAAAGAAAACTTGTACACATAGAAAAAAATGTGTTTTTTTTTTTAAAAAAAACAACAGGTCCTTTTCTAAGTTAATCTTTGGATGACTCATTTTTTGAGGAAGGGGAAGTAGGTGGGCAAACTGTTCTGAAACTATCTAGTTGGCATCTTGCCCAATATAGCAGTACTTTTGTTGAGCCACTCTCAAATTCTTCCTGGTCTGGTGTAAAAATTCTGCAGGTGTGAAGGTGAAAAGTTAAAAACATTCTATGTAACTTGGATTAGGCTATGCTGTATGGCCCCATTGTGCTACAGAGATAACAGGCAACCCCACCCACTTCCCAGTTAGAGGAAAATTTGAAATGCAACAAGGGAGATTGTTCATTACTTTCCCCTGCCTGTCCCCCACCTGACAATGATCACCCCCTCAGATTTCTTTTTTTACTTTTTTTAGTTTTTTTTTTTAAGGCAATGGGATTAAGTAGTTTGCCCAAGGCCACACAGCTAGGTAATTATTAAGTGTCTGAGGCCGGATTTGAACTCAGGTACTCCTGACTCCAGAGCTAGTGTTCTGTCCACTATGCCATCTAGCCGCCCCCTCCTCAGATTTCTTAATAACATTTTGTCCAAACATCTCACTGTTCACTGTAAAGATAGTTATTTGTGCAGGCTTTCTCTCCTATGATGTTGCAAGTCCTTAAATACACTGTGTGTGTGTGTGTGTGTGTGTGTGTGTGTAACAATTCATATTTGTTAAAAATATTCCAATGAATCTATGATCTCATTGACTAGAAGTTTCCTCAAATGTTGGAGAGCTCACAGGCAAATACTTTTGATGATCATACATTCCTCTGTTCTGTGCTCCCCTGAAGTTTTTTTTTAATCAAAGAAAATCAAACAGGGTTATTTCTATTGTTATATCTTCCAAAGAATAATGAATCATCTAAATGGTTTGATGTATGGATATTATGAGGGGGAGAGTATACAGGAGAATTTAGTAGGTTGTCAACTTATTCTGTTTAAAGGTGTTTTGTGCTTATCTTTTACAGATGGTATAAGGATAAAGTGAACCTCACTAGCTATTGTATTCCATTATATTAAGCCTGTAAGGTAGCATTTTGTTCTGCTTAATTATAATGCTTTTTCATAACCAACAGACAGTAAACACATTGGGATTCACATATTCTCCACATCTCTCAGATAACTGTGAAATAGTAAAGATGTCATTGCTTATGAAAACCTGCCTATTCCCTAATCATCTTCAAGATTATCCTTGATTAGATTATAGATGACTCATAAAGTACACGAGCATTCATGTGGGTATGTGTGTGTGTATATTGTGTTTATGCATTTATGTATACACAGATGTGTAGCTATATGCATATGTACATATTTTCATGTATATACACATATGCATGTATATAAAACTTTAATATATTTAAGAAATATATATATATATATATATATATATGTATATGTATATGTATATGAAGAAAACCAAAGGTTTTCTATAAAGCTTTAGGTCTAAAGAGAGTTTTTCCTTACAGAATTCCATGAAGCCAGTATGTGAAAGTACTATTAACTTTATTTCAAAAGAAAGCAAATGAAGCTGCAGAAATCTTAAATGTTGGAGCTAGGATTCAAAAATCTTAAGTCTCCTGACTCATTTTTGTATCCCCCAGTGACTTAACATAGGGCCATGTGCATAATGGGAAATTAATGTTTGTTGAATTTAATGGTTGAAATAGAAGAAATAGTCATTGGCCATATGTGAAGCTGATAGAACCCTGGGATTTACTTTGGATTCATGAATTTTTTTTAGGCTGGCTAAAATTACTTTACACAGTATTCCTTTTCTGCCATTAAAAAGCATTCCAATTTGAATTTTGTAACTCAGAATCATTTTTGTTAGCTTGTGATTATTAGGATTTCCTCTGGGTCCTTTCTTATACTGACTGCTTGATCTTGGGCAAGTTACTTAAGCCTCTATGATACACAGATCAGATACTGATCCATTTAAGTAGGTGGAATTTATTTCCCTGAGAAACTGGAAATTCACTCACCAATGAAATCTTACTTTTACTTTTCTCCCCCCCTCCCCCGCATATGGAAAATTCAATTTCTTAAGGGAAAGGGGGAACAATTGTGTATTCCTTTTCACCCTGGGCCTTCCAGAGATGGAGGAACAAACAACTTAATCAGAAAACAATTTAGAGCTCAGTCACCATTCTAACTCTAGAATGTCTTTAATCAAAGGCATAATAAATATGGAAAGATTTTGAGGGGGGGGCCAGAACCATTCCTAAACAGAATTGGGTAGTAGGTAAAACTTTTGTCTCTGACCCATCTCCCCAATCAATATCCTTTTCTTTCCCACAAGGGTTCTCAATTCCCCAGTGTAATCTCTCATCTTGACCACTAAAAGCATCACACTGCTATGACTTGTGAGAACTGAGTTTGTATAGAACTATTGTTTCTCCATTCCTTTAAAGAGAGAGAAATAAATGGAGACTTGGCCCACCACCTGAGAAAGTCTGCCTACTGCAGACCACCACCTGTTCATTCTGCCACCAGAAAGATAATTGCCCCCACTGCTCAGCCCAAGGGCAGAGCAGAGAAATGGAGCATCCCCCCTTTTTTTACATCTAAAATTTGTACTTTAAAATTCTCCTAATTAAAATTTTCTACAATTTCATTTTTGTCTGTTTACAACTAATATTTTTGACTTTCATCAGAAAACATGGCCTTATAGATAAGCATACATTTTCATCTATAAGTTGCTGTGTCATCCTTCATAAACTAAGAGACTCAGTGAATGGAATTTAGCTGTTATTATAAGAAATTTTTTTTGTTCAAAAAACTGATAAATTAGACTTTCTTTAAATAATAACAGTTCACATTTAGAGAATGCTTGAAGGTTTCCAGAGTTTCTTCCTCACAATAACCATCTGAGGTAGAATGTTGCCAATATTATTATCCCCATTTCAGAGTTGAAGAAATTGAGTCACAAAGTGTTTAAGTAACATGCCCAGAGTCTCATAGTTAGAAAGTCTCTTTGCCAGAAGCCAAAGGCTAGTCTTCTAATCCTAAAACACATGTTTATATAAGAAATTGAACTTCAAACAGCAACATGAAAAATGCCCTTTGGCTGAGCTCCCAGATCTAAACTTTCACTGTGGTAGCTTTACTTATTATCAAAGCTTCAAACCCTACTCACAAAGACACCATGCCCCCTTTCCCAGTCCCGAGCCCTCACCTTTAATGCTGGGCTGGTTTATATGAGAACAAGTGAGACTGCTTCCTGCTTCCCATCTCCCCCATTCACTGAAGAAACACTTGGGTTAAGGATAAATCTTTTACTGAACAAAGGTCAGAAAACAAAACAGGATAAACCAAACAAATCTAGGAACTTTGTTACAAGTCACACATGTTTAAAATCAATTCTTTAAGGATCTGCGAACTTACTGGTTTTATTACTCCTACTTCTGGACAAGGGTCATAAGAGGGTGCATAGTAAGGATATATTGACTGATGGTCTATCATGTATGGTAGCAGGTGTCGTAGATCTTTATGAAATGGTGGTAAGTTCTACTTTCTCAAGTGGGGTATCATGTCCGATCTACTACTGATGATAAAAAGGAGTTACTCTTTTAGAAATTTAGTCAGTCATAGTTGTACATGTATAATCTATACCACATTACTCACTGTCAGGGGGAGATGGGAGGGAGAAAAATATGGAACTCAAAACCTTATGGAGAAATGCATGTTGAAAACTTTATTTGCACGTAGTTGGAAAAATAAATTAATTTTTAAAAAAAGAACTTTAGTTAGTGAAGTTTGGAGACAGTTCGGTAGAGTAGACAGCCCTAGACTTGGAATCACAGAATGTTAAGAACTGGCTCAGAGGCAAATCTGTTCAAGCCATCTCATCATGGGATATGTATCTCTAACACTTAATAACTTTGTGTCTATGGATTGTTTCCTTACTGTCTCTGTGCTTTGTTCTCTTCATTTGAAAGTTTTTAGTTGTGAGAAAGTACTTTATAACCAAAGTAGTCAATTAATCTTCTGGAGGGGGATTCTCACAAGGCAGGAACTCATTTGGTGATCCGAGTAAGTGCTACAAGGACACTCTCAAGGTTTCTCTGCAGATCTTTGGACTTGATTACATGACATAGGAGACAACCCTGACCCAGGTCTGCCTCTGATGGCATGCCCACATCAGAGAAACTCTGTGCTCGATGAACAAAGTAGAATTGCATTAACTCAAAAAATGTGAAGTACACAAATCTGGAGACATCTGATTCCAGATGTCCATATGGAATATTTCTGCCTAACCTGTGGCAGAGCATTCCATATCGGTCTGATTAGCCATAGTCTGACACAATACTCCAACATAGTGATGTCATTTTAGTTTTCTTTGAAAACAAAGGATAGCAACTAGTCAGTCAGTAAACCTTTATTAATTGTCAGGCACTTTGTTTTAAGATCTAAGGGTAGAAACAAAGGTAAAAGATAATGCCTGCCCTCAAGGAACTCACAGGCTAATGGGGAGACAACTTGCAAACTGTATTCAAGCATACCATAAATGGGGATAATCAATAGTGGGAAGGTACTAGCATTAAGGGGGAATCAAGCAAAACTTCTCATAGGGAGTCAAATTTTAGCTGGGGTTTGAAGGAAGCCAGCAAAGCCTGGAGGCAGAGGCAAGGAAGGAGAGAATCCTAGGTGCCATATAAATGTGAATCGTTATGATTTTTTTCTCAGTGACTTTTCATTTTTTTCCTCCCAGGTTGTAAAAAATCATGAATTTGTTTTCTTTGAAATTCATTCTCTATTTTTTTTTCTAATCCTTGTTTAAAATGACCCAAGAAGCAGTTTTATTAGTCACAGGGCAGAGAACAAGCTTTCAGAGAAATTCAGGGTTTATTTTAGTGTTTAAAACTAGCAGTTTTATAGTCACAGGGCAGAGAACAAGCTTTCAGAGAAATTCAAGGTTTATTTTAGTTTTTTAAAACTTTTATTAACTCCCTAAGTACCCTTTAACAAAATAAACCAGTAACATAGGACCTTGTCTGTAGTAGTAGGTTTTTGCAGTTTCCCTATTTATATGGTTAGGTATTTATGTGGCAGCATTGGAAAGAAGGAAAGAAAGAAGGGAGGGAGAGAGGGAAGGAAAGAAGGAAAAAAGGGAGGGAAAGGAAAAAAGAAAAGAGCAGAAGGGAAAGGAAGAAAGGAAAGGAAGAGAAGGAAGGATTGTATGTGTCTATTATGTGTCCGACACCATGCTTAGCACTTTATAAATATTATCTCATTTGAGTCTTCACAACAACCTTCCAAAGTAGATGCTATTATTATCCTTATTTTACAATTGAGGAAACTGAGGCAAACAGGTCACACAGCTAGTTTGTGTCTGAGGTAGATTTGAACTGCAGCTTTTCTGATTCCAGCCCCAGTGTTCTATCCACTTCCCTATGTAGCTTTCTCCATTTCTATGTGTTGTTTTCACATCCATGTTATTTTAGAGTATGTGAGAGCCACATTTAGTTCCCTCACCTCCTACACTAGCCAGCCTAGTGCTGTGCATTATAAATACTTTGTGATAGTAATGATGAAGGAATTAGTGCACCTACTAAAAAATCTGAAAATTCAGCCAAGAGCAGCTTAAGTACTGGGAAAATCTGACTCACCCTTTCTGGTTTGTTGACATGTAGTTGGGAAGTATTCCAAAAGCTGCTTCAGCAAAGAAAAGGGAGACATGTCCATCAAGGGGGTGTGTGGGGTGTGTATGAAGCAGCACAGAGTCTTTGAGTAACTTGACCTCAAAGAGATTAAATGAAAGTTGTTATTAGGTAGCCAGACTATAAGCTAAAAATCACAAACACATTTTTTTCCACCCTGGCCCCTGGTGTTCTGGGCCTTGTCAGTATTTCATACTTCTTGAGCTTGTCTTCTAGTCTAGCTCCCTTGTAATGCAGATGAGGAAACCATATTAAAATAATTGCCTACTATGTTTATAGGCAGACTGAGAAGAAAGTCCAGCAGCCAGCATTGTCATTTAAGCTCTGAAAACACTTAATAAAAAGTAAAATGTTAGACCTCTATGGCTTAGGCAAAATCTCCAACTATCGTACTTATCTGTGATCCAATATAATTCCAACTCTGAAATGAAAATATTGAGATCATTCTTGGGCACTTCATTCATTCAACAACATCTATAAAATCATAGGCATCTAAAACTTGATTAAGATGGAGAGGAAGAGAAAAATTCTATGCTATTAGACTGTGAGCTCCTTAAGAGGAGGGATTATTCTTTGTCTTTCTTTGTATCCCTCAGTGATTAGTAAGTACTTATTAAATGCTTATTGACTTACTGACTCATACAGGAAAAACAATTTAATATCACAAGCATTAACCATCTGAAAGCAGAAGGTAAGTGATGTCACAAAGTAGTGTACTGATTCAATGCTGAGAAGATATAGACAATAAGGATGCAGGCAGGTGGCAGAGTGGATCTGAAGTCAGGAAGACCTGAATTCAAATTTGACCTAAGACACTTCCTAGCTGTGTGACTCTGAGCAAGTCATTTAACCTCTGTTTGCTATTTAATCCACTGGAGAATGAAATGGCAAGCCACTCCAGAATCTTTGCCAAAACCCCATGGACAGTATGTCAATGGGATCAGAAAGAGATGGACACATCCGAAGACTGAATAACAACAAAAGACAGTGAGCATTTAGGAAGTCAGAGGAGGGAGAGATCACTATGGGCTAGATTGATCAGCAAAGGGATTTTAAGTGAGCCTCAGTGTGGTGGATAGGATTTGAATAGGAGGAGAGGAAGAAGGAAGATATTCCAGGTACAGTGTGTCAGACTATGGCTAATCAGATTAATATGAACTTGGAATGCTCTGCCACAGGTTAGGCACAAATATTCCATATGAACATTTGGAATAAGATATCTCTTAAATTTGTGTACTTCACATTTTTTGAGTTAATGCATCTATTTGTTGACATATTTAGATTGTAAGCTCCCATAGGGCCCAGAGGTATCTTTTGTCTCTTTTTGCTTCTCCAGCACTTACAAAGTGCATGGCCATAGTAGTAATTTAATAAATGTTATTGAATGTAAGATTGGTTAGGCATTATTTCATGTAAGAAATACTAGGATAGGAGTGGCTAGGTGGCGTAGTAGATAAAGCACCTGCCTTGGAGTCAGGAGTACCTGGGTTCAAATCTGGCCTCGGACACTTAATAATTACCTAGCTGTGTGGCCTTGGGCAAGCCACTTAACCCCACTGCCTTGCAAAAAAAAAAAAAAACCTTAAAAAAATACTAGGACTAATTGGGAATCTGAAAAATTGTACTTTAGTTTCAACTCCACTATTAATTAACTCTGAAATTGTGTTCAGGTTTCTTCTATCTTTCATTTCTGAAGTTCTGAGTTAATAGCTGTCCCACAAACCTCATAGGTCTCAAAAGTTACAAATTCTGTATCTACAAATCAAATATAAGATATAGTATCCTTGTCTATACTTCTACTCATCATCATTCTTTTATAATTCATTTTCTATGTACAGATGAGTATTTTTTTCATCTCATCAAATGCATTTCAAATTCATTTCAGCAATGTTTACTTACTGCCTGCTGTATATGGAAATAGGAGGTCCAGGTAGCATTTCACTGCCTACCTGGCTAAAAGACCTCCTCAGGCCCCACTGCTGTGTGGATTCAGTCCCTTTCCTCCATCCCTTTTCAGCATTTTCTCTATGTTGTCTCTGCCTGTTAGATGGTAAATTTCTTGAGGGAGGTACTGTCTTGCTTTTCTTTGTATCCTTTTATATTTTAAGTATAAAAATATTTATTGACTGATTGACTAGACACGGCAGGGGGTGGGGAAAATACAAAATTTAGATAACAAACAATCCCAGCCCTTATTATTAAGGGGTGTACTAATAGAGAGATTTTTGTGATGGAGACAGGGAGAAGGGTCATAAAGCACAATATCAGTGATCCTTAAAATGGTGGCATAAACATAGAGAGGTGGCAAAGAGATCTTGGGGGACTGAGGCCTAGAGAGCTTATGTAACTTCCCAACATGATGGTTTAGTAGAAGGAGGTCATTTGGGAGTCAGTGGTTTAGATGTTGCCTCTGATACTTAATACATTTATTATTACAAGCAAGTCACTTCAATTTTCTCTAGCTATAAAATGAAGGGGTTGGACGCGGCAGCCCCGAGATCTCTATAGACTTATCTGAAAAATGGAAGAGCCCAGTTTCTCCATGTTTTTCTCATCACTGCTCTGCAGAGACAGCCCTTGTTCTGACTCTTGGCAATTGCTTTGAAACCTTCACCTGAAAACTCTGGGTACCTTTTCTAGATTCATGGTAGTTTGCAGGTCATAGGAGATTATTTCTGTATTCCTGTGTGTACCCTGGATAGGTTTTCTAGATTGAGTGTTTTCACTAAAGTTCAAGAGATTTAAACAAAGAAATCTATATGGATCAGTAAATGATATATCTTTTCTTTGAAGTTGTAGGACAGTCACACCTTGACAGCAACATCGAGGACCAAGTGATTGTCACTAACCCCCCTGATATATGCCAAGTTGTAGAGGTGACAACAGAAAGTGATGAACAGCCTGTCAGTATGAGTGAACTCTATCCACTGCAGATTTCCCCCATCTCTTCCTATGCAGGTAAGTCTCTCTTGGAATAGAATGATGGAAGGAAATTTCTTTTTATGCTGAACAAAGAATGCCATCACTTGATTCTCCAAGAATCACTAGCATCTCCAAGGAGAAAATTTCTCTTTGGTCCACATAATAAGTTACCTGATTCCTGGCAGTCATTTTGCTTAACTTGCTCAAATCTACTATCATTTAGATTGTTTTTCCTCTTAAATAACATGAGAACTACATTGCTTCTGATAGAAATTTCAGTCACATCATATATGACTTGTGTGTAATATATGACTTGTATGACTTGTGAATAATAGGGATTTTCTGAGACCAGCTAGGTAGAGCATCTGTTTTTGCTATTTTGCATTCAGTTAAAAAACCCCAATGAACATTTATTAAGAGCCTACTCTGTGATAGCAGGCATGGTTCTAAGAATACACAGACAAAAATAAAAATAATTCCTGTGCTCAAGGAGGTTACATTCTCTTAGAAAAATGTCCAGTGTACACATGGATAAATAATCGCAAACACATCCACAAAGTAATTGGGAGAGATAATAAGGAAATATCTCATATAAATACCTGAGCTCTCTTAAGAGGCAAGGGGGAGGAGGGAGTGCATAACATCATAAATTTAACAGGGCATTTCCAGATTAATTTTCAGCTCTACCTTTCCCTCTGTCATCTCTTAAATACTGCTTTGTATTAATAGGAGATTAAGTCTTTTTCTGATTCTCTCAGGGAATTGTCACATAATTGTAGGAATTGACCTGTAGAATTATATAGGAGGAAAATTTGATACAATTGTTTTTTTCCATCATCATGGAAAAGAGCTATGACTATGTTATTCCAAAGGCATTCCCTTCCCTGCCTCACCCCTTACCTGTTTTTCACATGATTCAGTGTGCCATTGCCATTCGATAACATACCCTCAAAGTCCATGTTGTTCTCAGGCATAAAAAAACCCTCCATGATTTCCAAATCCCAAAGAATCAATCCATGTTCCACTCGTTTAAGATTTGGTTAAAAGGCCCTTTTCAGGTTCCTTTGCTCTGTTGGCTAATGAAATTAGCCTGATCTTTTGGGCATTTTAAAAATCTGGACCTGTGCTTGAATTGATATTAGGAACTTCTGATGAAAAACCTCCTTTTCCCAATTCAATAATCACCTATTCTACAATTCAAACTCTGAGTTTCTTGGGAAACTGGCAACCTAAGTAAAATGGGCGCATGATCTTCCAACCAGTATGTATAAAAAGTGGGTCTAGAACTCTTGGGTTCCCCTGATTCTGAGGCCAACTTTCTGTTCTCCATGTCATGCTTCCTGTCTATGGGAAGAATGACAAATGTGAATACTGTACCTTGAACACAGTAGATCACCTTTTTCCCTGATACTATCCTCTGGATTTTCATGACACTAATCTCTCCTAGGTTTCCTGTTTGGCTGCTTCTGGGTTTTTTTGCTTTTTTTGTTTTTTGTTTTTGCTAGCCATAGAGGTTCCTAAAGACTGTCCTGGACCCTCTTCTCTTTATCTTCTGTATTTTTCATTTGATGAAAACATGGTTTCAATGACCATCTCAATGCTTCTGGAAGTCCCTTCCCTCTTGGATGCCTTGAAACTCAAACTGGGTCAAACGATTGCAGATCTAGAGCTGGAAGGCATCTCAGAGGCTTCTTTATGACCTTCATTTTGGGATGTCAAACTAGTTTAGTGTTCACACAGCCTTTGCTCAGAATTCACATTTGTCACTCTTTGCAAAGCCACTGGATTTTAGTAATTGAGAGATTTTTAGTAACTTGGAGAGAGCAGGTTCAGTTAAATGATGAAGTCAGAAACCAGACTGCAGAGATTTGAGAAGAGAGTAAGAGAAAGGGGGGAAGTGTTTGGACCTATCATCGACAGATTTGTAAAGGAAGCCACAAAAGGAAGGAGAGATTTGGGACAATAGCTGGTAGAGATGGTTGGATCAAAATAAGGAGGTTGGGGGTGGGTGGGGTGGGTTAAGGGTGGTAGAGATATGAGAATATTTGTAGGCAATAGGGAAGCATTCAGTAGTTAGGGAGCAATTAAAAATTAGTGAGAAAATAGAGATGATAAAGGGAAAAGGGGCAAGGCCTGCCAGAGAAGATGGGATGGAATGGAATGGAATCATTTGTGCATGTGCAAGGGGTTTTCTTTGGCAAAGTGAATGTGAATCAGTGGTTAAAGGAGGATAAAATGGCAGAAGGCATCTGAATGACATGAAGAGACGGGGAAGCTTTTCAGCTAATGGTCTAGTTTTTTTTTCAGTGAAATCTGAGACAAAGTTTATTCACTGAGAATGTGGTGGTCAGGGAGCTGGGATCTGTTTGAAGAGGGATAAAAAACTTGGAAAAAGCCTCTGTGGTGATTGGGATTGTGAATTGATTAGAAAGGTGTAAAAATATTGCCTTGACATAGGAAGACTCTAGTTCCAATTATATAACATAAACCTGCAATTGAGGGAATGACAACAGACAAGGTTTAAGATGAAATACACTTTGTTACATGTAGCACAGTGGAAGGGTTTGATAGCTTAAGGATGAAGTTGGAATGAGAGAGATAGGAATAAGAGAAGAGTCAGTAGGGGTTGGAGAATGGGGTTTGAATGATGGCAACTCAAGGTTTCAGAATGACAGGGTGGGAGTTTTGCCAATCATTGAGTTCAAGTAAGTTAATTAAGATTTGTCCTCTGGTGGAATTATCGTAGGACATTGGGTGTGTGATTAATGTGCTTCCCTAGCTCCTTTTTTCTATTTTTAACCTCAGTGCTTGGCCCATAGTAAGCATCTAATAAATGATTTTCAATTCATACAAGAATAATTGCTTATTCTTAAGTTTGACAATCGGGTTAAGTTCCTATTATGATTGAGAAACTATGTTAGGCACTGAAGGGACACACAGAATTTAGGAAAGATAAATGATCCAAGATCTCGTGAAACTTACTGTCTCATTTGAAGACAAGAAAAATGCATAGATGATCATATTACCCCCATAATGTAGGATTAGTTCATTGGAAACAAAGTTATAAGGATTTCAGCTGGCCAGGCCGATGGCAATCAGAGACAGTTCATGATAGGGACCAAGGTCAGCAAAGGTAGAAGACTGAGAAAGTGGAAGATGTGTTTGGTTATGAATTAAGTTCAATAAATATTTATTTTAAACTCTGCATAAAAATGATTTACTGCCTAATCTTTCATTTTATCAGTCATTTGATGGTGTAGTAAAGCAAGCACCATAAAAGAGAATCCATCAGCTTTATTTGCTGGGTGATAGAATTGAACTCCTACAAAATGAGAGGCAGCTATGATACAAAGGAGAAATCTCTCAAATGAAAGGGAAATATTTGCTGACCTGTAAGACAATTTTATATAAACCATTTCAAAGTTCTTTTCTTTGGGTGTGGCTACAAGGTCTTTTTTTCTTTTGGGGGGGGTAAAAGGACACAAACTGGTACCTATTAATCAGACGTCATATAGAAAGTGATCCAGGCAGCAATAAGATAGCTAGGAGAGCTTATCAATGCTGTGAATAAAAGTTTATATCTCTATTACATATACATTTATGTTCATTTTGGGGGCTAAACCCATGCTTTTATTGGCAGAGGGAGCTTCCATTAAGAAAATTCCTAGGGGGCGGCTAGGTGGCGCAGTGGATAGAGCACTGGAGTCAGGAATACCTGAGTTTAAATCTGGCCTCAGACACTAATTACCTAGCTGTGTGGCCTTGGGCAAGCCATTTAACTCCATTGCCTTGCAAAAAATCTAAAAAACAAAAGAAAATTCCTACTGCCAATGCAAAATAACATTTGTTCTGCAACTTTTTAAACTTAGTTTTAGGAGAGCCCTGAGAAGTTAGATAGGTGCCTGTGGACTAAAATCCAGGACTCCTCACATCCCAAGGTATATTGTCTGTCCACTGTACCACAAATGCACATCAACCAAAAGTTTATTAATGAAAAATTCTCCACATTCCATCCTCCAGGGTGTTAATGCCGCTGAGAATATATCATAGTTTATTTTCTCAAGGCTAGAAGTCACTTAGAACAAAGAAATGTTTTAAAATAAGGCTAATGTCAACTGAAGAATATGGCTTAAAAAGGAAAAATTCATCATAAAATTTTAGTTTTTTTAGAGCTTGGTTGTAAAATGGGATAGTCCTTTTTCTCTTTGTAGTTATCTGTTTTGATAATACGTATAAATCTTTGCACATATATTATCATTGTAGAATATTATAGTTAGGAGGGACCTTCCAGGTCATTTAGCCTGACACTCTTCATTTTATAGATGACAACCTGGAAAGATTAAATGGTTTGCCTAAGGTGATACAAGTGGTATAATTCTATAAAACTTTCTTAAATTGTACCCTTAAAGTGTTCCATATTTCTGCCATTGCAGTAATGATTGGAGCCAAGTGGCTGCAAGTGAAATAAACTCATTTTGAAGGACAATTCAGTTCAGTTCAGCCAACATTTATTAAGTACAGCATTGAGATTGGTGCCATTAGTGATATAATGATTACATGTCACAATCCTGTCTTTTTGACAAGATATCAATGCAAAAAACTTAAGATAGTCAAGAGAACAGTGTGAGCTTTTAGGGGGGAAGGTTATCAATCTGAGAAATCAGAATGCTAAAAGTGATGTTTGAGTTGGGCTTTATAGACAGGGCAGGAATACAAAGGGAGAGAGAACATTATAGGTATAAACATCATGAACAGAGAAACAGGCAGAAAAGTGCAGGTTGTATATCAAATATAGTGATATAGTGATTAATCCAATGAATCTTGGATATGAACTGTGTGAAGGAGAGTTTGGAAATGTTGACTGGTAGGCAGTAGGGAACCACTGATAACTTTTGAGAAGAGAAGTAATATGCTCTGAACTACTTGTAAGAACCACTTTTTACAAGTAGAAGGTAGCTAGGTGGCACAGTAGAAAAAACACCAGCCCTAGAATCAGGAAAATTTTTCATGAGTTCAAATCCAGTGTCAGACACTAACTATATGATCCCAAGCAAGTCACTTAACCTGTTTGTCTCAGTTTCCTAATATGTAAAATGGACTGGAAAAGGAAATGGCAAACCATTCCAGTATTTTTTCCAATAAAACCCAAATGGGGTCATGAAGAATGGCACACAATTGAAAAATGAATCAGTAACATTCATGAGGAAGATAAGGCTTAGAGGGATGATGTTTGTCCCTTTGTTTTTGAAGAAGACTGTGACATCAGGGATGTGATGCCCTGACAAGCACATGATTTGGGATTTGAATGAGGGGTACAATGCTAAGTCACTAGCCTCACTTTCTCCTTCAGAGCCATCTGGATCCAGTGGTCATATATGTGAATTGGGATGAGTGGAGATGACTCTTAATGTGAGACAATCAGCATTAAGTGACTTGCTCAAGGTCACATGGTCTGAGGTTGGATTTGATCTCCAGTCCTCCTGACTTCAAGACCAGTGCTCTTTCCATGGCACTACCAAACTACCCAAGAGGGATAGATTCAAAGTGGAAAAAAGTGGTGGCAGAAAGAATTACTCTCCTTCAGTGATCTAAATGAGCTCATTCTTTGTGAAGGGAATAGAGAGAAATGACTTACACTAGGGATATTGTGGAGGTTGATCTTTTTGTACTGATTAGAGATGAGAGGTGAAGGAGAGATAAAGATCCAAGCTAACAATGAACTTTTTTGATCTGGGAGATTTAGTAAATGAGTGGTGGTGCCAGAGACAATCATAATGAAATTACAATGTAAGTTCCTTGAAGGGAGGGTCCATTCTCTCTCTTCTTTTCTCTTCTTTTCTTTTCTTTTCTCTTCTTTTCTCTTCTTTTCTTTTCTTTTCTTTTCTTTTCTTTTCTTTTCTTTTCTCTCTTCTCTTCTCTTCTCTTCTCTTCTCTTCTCTTCTCTTCTCTTCTCTTCTCTTCTCTTCTCTTCTCTTCTCTTCTCTTCTCTTCTCTTCTCTTCTCTTCTCTTCATTTCATTTCATAAATGAGCTTGCCAAAGAAGAGATTATGCAGAGAGAAGTTGAGGGCTAAGGTTGAACTCTTCCAGGGTTGAGAGGATGAGGAGGTAGCAAATGAAACATCAGGGTTAAAAGCAAAAAGACATCTTAGAGAATGGGGTGTTTCAGAAGTCAGGGGAAGTAGTTATCTGTGTCAGTTGCTAAAGAGAACTTAAGAAAAATGAGGATGATGACAATGTGATTAAGATCACTGGGAGAGTACTTTCAGTGTAGTTTTGGGTTGTTGTTGTTGTTGAATCATTCAGTTGTGTCCAACTCTTCTTGACCCCAGTTGGGGTTTTCTTGAAAAAGATATTTGAATTGTTTGCCATTGCCTTCTCCAGTTCATTTTATAAATAGGGAAATTGAGACAAAAGAGATAAGTGACTTGCCCAGGGTCATATAGCTAGTAAGTTTCCAAGGAGAAATTTGAGCTTAGATCTTCCTGACACCAAACCTGGTTCTTTATCCACTGTACCCCCTTAGGGATGGAAAAAAAAAGTGAATAATAAGGAAGTAAAGATGTAAATTCTAGGCAACTTTTTCCCCTGGGGGAAAAATATTTTTAAATTTTCTTGTTTTGTTTTCAGATCACCAACATTTATAGACTACTCCTAATTTGTGAGAAGTCTCTTATAATAAGGTAAAAACAGCTAAGTAAAATGAATAATACAATGACCTCATATGAAAGTACATGCAATATTTCACATTTTTCTAAAAAGGAAAAAACTCCCATTAACAATATGGCACATTTTAAAAAATAAAATGAATGTATTGTAAGAAACATGCAATCAAGCAAAACAAATTCTCTAAAAGACAGTACATAAAAATATGTCTCATTTTTACCCTAAATCCATCACCACTCTCTTATGGATCACATGTTATCCCCAGTCCCATGATATAATGGAGGATCAATGGATTAATCGTAATTCTTACAGCTTTTAGAGTTGTTTGCTTTTACAATATTGTTATTATTTAAATTGATCTGGTTCTGTTTCATTGTGTACTAGTTTATAAAATTCCTCAACGTTGTTCATTTTCATAATATTGATATTTTATTTGAATTATTTCTCTGGTACTGCTCCCTTCATTTTCATCAGGTCATGTCTTTCCATGTCACTTTGAAATAATCCATTTGTTAGCCTTCCAACATTTGTATTCTACAAATTATTCAGCCAGTTCTTATGTGATGGACAGCTTCATAATTTTCAGATTTTATTTTTTTTTACCTCCACAAAAAAAGAGTTGCTATAAATATTTTTGTACCTATAGAATCTTTTTCAAGTCCATCAACAGTGCATCAATGTACCTACAGCCTCTCCAACAAGTATTGTTTCCCTTTTTTGGGTTATCTTTACTATTCTGATGGGGATGTGGGAGAAAAATCTCAGAATTGCTTTAATTTGCAGTTTTCAAATTAGTTGTAATTTGAAGCATTTTTTCTATTGTTTAAAAACTTCAAGTGACATAATTTCTAGATAATTTAATCATTTTATCATAAGGCTCTTGAATGCCAAAGATTCCTAATGAAGGTTGGCTCATAGTTTCTATGTCCTTGGAAGAGCAGGTGTTCCCGAAAGTGACAGTCTGATTGATTAAAAATTAATGAGAGGTGGATTATATTCCAGTGATGGTCTTGAGGTTCTTGACTTGGATCTCTCAAGACTTGGTCAAAGAAACTTATGAATTTTCGCATCACCTGTCAAAAAAAGGGATTATTTTCCCAGACCTGTCTGAGTAAAATCAATAACAGGATTTGCCTAAACTTAGAATTTCTTTTATTTCTTTGATTAGATATCCCAACACTGATTGATTTTTGGATGATGAAGTAGAAAAGGGAAAAACCTTGGTCCTGATTCAATAACTAGTTATTAATATGAAAGAAATAATTATTTCTCTCATTTTCATATGATTAGAGATAGCCTGAGTTTCTTCCCTTGAGAACTATCTCCCTTCATCTCCTTAGACCTTTTATCAAACAGGGAATGGCTTATATTTTTTTATAAATTTGTTTATTAGAAAAACTTACAGCAGAGATTTTTTTTCCTATTTAATCATTTCCCTTTTAATGTTAGCTTTATTAAATTTACTTTTGAAAAACTTCAATTTATGTAAACACAATTTTCTTTTTATCTTCTGCAGTCTTTTTTTGTGTTTGGCCATGAATTTTTGTCCTATCTGATTAGGTAATTTTTTTCCATGTTGATTTTGTTTATGATTTTACCTTTTACATTTAGGTCAGATATGTCTGGAGCTTATTTTGATGTAAAGTCTAAATTTTCCAGAATTTTGTTACCTCACCAAATAATACTTATCTCAATTTCTGGGTTTGTTTGTTTTTTTAATTAGAATTCTAGGATACTAGTTGTATTTGATTCTCTGTTATGCATCCAATCTAGTTCACTGATGAATCTCTTTCTTTTTAACGAGCAGCAGATTGTTTTTAATAATTATTGGTTTTGTTGTATACCTTGAGAATTATCATTGCTCGGCTCCCTTTGTTCCTTTCTTTTCATTTTTTTCTTGAGATACCTGACCTTTTTTTTATATGGATTTCATTATCATTTTTTCTAATTCTATAAAGTAATCCTTTGGTAATTTGATTGGTATACCTTTTAAATTAGTAATTTAGGTAGTATTGTCATCTTAAATTCTGTTTGCTCATCCTATCTATGAATAGTTAATATTTTTCCATTTATTAAGGTCTGTCTTTATTTCTGTAAACAGTTGAGTTTAATTGTATTTATATATTGTTTATTGTATATATATATAGGTATGTGTATGTTGTATGTATATATTCTACAATAATTTTAAATGAAATTCTTTCTTTTTCTTTACTATGTTACATTGTTATTATTATTATATAGATATCCTGATGATTTATATGGATTTACTTTTTATCCTCTAAGTTTACTGAAGATATTGTTTCAGCTTACTTTTAGTTAATTCTTTACTTACACCATCATATGATATGCAAAAAAAAGTGATGATTTTGTTTTCTCTTGACCTGGTTATTTTTTTTTGATATCTTTTCCTTGCCTTATTCCTATGACCAGCATTTCTAGGATAAAATGTTAGAGAAAAGGAGTGACAACAGGCATCCTTGTCCTTGTTTTACTTCTCTAAATTCATTGGGAAGTGTTCTAGTTTATATATTTTTCAGGTAGTAATAGACTTTTGCTCTAGATCTATTACTATTTACCATTTTAAGCAAATGTATAATAATGGAATAAAGTAGTAATAATGAAATGAAAGTGTAAGGCTGAGATTATTGCTTCTTTTCTTTCTTTCTGTTTTTGTCTTTGCATAGGAGTAGGAACTTAAAAAAACCTACTGAATTGAATTGTAAAGTCAAAATGAAGGGTTAGTTCTGGGGGAAAGTTTAGATTAGTTAGAACTGGGGGGAAAAAAGAAGAGGTCCATTTATTCCTCTATTTTCTAGAGATTTTTAACTGAATTGGTGGTGACTTTTGTAAAAAGTCTTTTCTAAATTGACTGAAAAACATGTGATCATTGTTGATTTTGTTATTAATATGGTTTGTTGAGTTTATGGTTTTTCTAATAAAAAACCAACCCTGTATTACTGCTGTAACTCTTAGAGTTTCAACCTGGTCATAATGTATTATCCTTGTGATATGTTCTTTTAGTCCCTTTGCTTATATATTATTTAAGAATTTTGCATATGTGCTCATTAGGGATATTGGTCTATAGTTTTTTTTTGTTTTAATTATTTCTGATTGTTATATCAAGACCATATTTTTATCATAGAAGGAATTTAGTAGGGTACCTTCTTTTTTCAAATAATGTATTTATTTTTGCAACAGGGAATTCTTTGAATGTTTAATAGAATTCAATTGTGAATCCATCCTAGCTTTTTTTTTCCTTTGGAAGTTTACTTAAAGCTAGTTAACTATCTGCCTCAGAATTTGGATCATTAAATCCTCTTTTTTCTTGTCCGTTAGTTTTGGCATTTTATATTTTTATAAATATTCATTTATTTTATTTAGGTTAGTTTTATTGGCATATACTTTGGAAATGTATTTATGTGAATTTCCTTCAGTTCTTTATTTGTTGTAAATTCTTCTTTTTCATATTTGACACTGCTAATTTGATATTCATCTTTCTTATTTTTACTCATGTCAGCTAATTTAGATTTGTCTACTCTGGGTTTTTCTAAAAATAACAGCTACAAGAATTATTTATTAATTCAACTCTTAAAAATTTTACAGTGAGGAAATTAAAGCAGAAATATGGTTAGTGACTTTCCCAGGGTCACAAAGTAAGCATCTGAGACTATATTTGTACTCTTGTCTTCTTGACTCCAGAACCAGCATTATTGTAGCACCTAGCTGTCTATTTATTATTATTTGTTTAAAAGTTGAGATCCAAAGCACATTCTTGCCCTGAGCACTTTGAAAAAAATGGAAAAGATTTTTGAGAAGTCTCCCTGTTCACCTACTTCTGAGTCCTTTTCCATTGAGATACATCTCTTCCTTATTATCATTTCTTTGATCTTGCAACATGATTTAAATAAAAAAACTTCTTCCTGTTCTATTTCATTTTCTTTGTGCATATATGAGTATGAACATATATAATAGATGTCCAAATATCTACATAAATACATGTACAAATAAATATGTTTTCAAATTCTATTGAGAAATGAACAGAAGTTGATAAAAATTTGTGCAGTGTAATTGGAAATGCCACCAAGAAGGGAGGAGGGAAGGGGAAAACTTGAAGATGTTCGGAAGAGGGAAGAAACTGATTTTAGAGCAGGAGAGTGTAGTATAAAAATGGAAAGAGGATCTTGAAATTTGGTCAGAGGTGCCAGGACAGTAAGAACAGTTTGAGAACCAAAATCCTTGGGCAGAGCGTATTAAGTCATAGAATAAGGCTTTTTAAATCCATCCCACCCTGCCCTTCTCCTGCTGACTCAGGGCATATCCCAGGCAAGTCACTTATCATCTCTCTTCCTCATTTCTCTCTGTATAAAATGAATATACTAATATGCCCCCAGGTGAGTTGTAATATGAGGATGTGATATGAAAGAGAGATAGGCAGAGGCAAATAGACTCAGACTGAGACATACATGGGTAGATAGATGGACAGGGAAAATGATGGACAGACAGATGATGGACTGATAATAAAAATGGTTGGATAGATGATAGATGGATGGATAAATATTGATAAATGGAAACAGATGTATATAATGATAAATGATGGATACAAAGACAAAAATAGATGATAGAGAGAGATGGATGTATATAGATAAATGATATAATTTGTAAAGATAGATGAGATAAATGATATAGATTTTACTAGATGGATGAGAGATATATAGATAGTCACTGATTTTGCATTAATGGGGAAACCATCTTCAATACTCATTTTTTTGTCATTTTTCAACCTTATTCTTAAAATCAGGGTTAGCAAAGGTGAATGTATGGAACAGAAGTATTAAACATAGCACCACAAGATCTCAGATTGGAAGGGATCTCAATAAACATTTTATCCAATCTTAATTTGAAAGGAATCTCCTCTTTAACAATACCTACAAGTATTCATTCAGACTTTGCTTGAAGACCCCAAGGAATAAAAACTGCCACCTCTGAAGATTGTTCTTTTGAATGTTCTCATGGTTAAGGATTTTCCCTTATATCAAACCCAATTTGACTTCTTTGACACTTCCACTGATCCACCCTCTATTTAAAATTATCTCAACTTTTGTTTTCCAAATCTGTCACACTGTTTACTTACTGAGTTTGCAATCTGATAAAACCCCCATCCCCTCCCCACTTATGTACTATTGTTCAGCAACAACTTTCCCCATAATATCCTTGCAAATATAGCACCAGAAAAAGATTTTTTGTGTGTTTTTGGGGCTTTGGGGTTTTTTTTTTTTTTGGTTATTTTTCCCAAAGCTTAGGACTGTACATTTATCTCTATTATATTTTACTATATTCAGTTCTAACCATTGTTCTAATCTATCCAGATCTTTTTAAGATCCTGACTCTGCTATTTAGGAGGTTACCTATCCCTCTTAGCCCTGTATCATTTACTTTCAACGAAGTCTTTGATAAAAATATTGAATATTGCAGAGCTAGGAATAACTTTCTTGGAAACTACACTAAAATAGCTTCAAGTTGGCACCCAGAGTATTCTTTAGTGCTCAATCATTTCCAAATCTACCTAAATATGTCATCCTTGAACCCACAGCTTTCCATATTATCCATAAAGAGACTGAAAGACCTTATCTAAAATATTGGTGAAATCCAGGTACATATATATGTATGCATATACATGTATTTTGTATATACTCACATGTAAATATGTGCGTATGTACATATGCACATAATATTAATATATCCACATGTCTACAGTGTCTCTCTGCTCTACCAGTCTAGTTACTCTGTTATAAAATAAAATGTGTGTGACATGCACTATTCCTAGCAACTATGACAATTTCTGGCACTTAATAAATGTTTGTTGATTTGATCAGTTGACCTGTTCTTGAAGAAGCCTTCTAGCCTTCTTTAGGGCCACTGTTTCCCTTTCTAAAGAATCAGAAACCATTACTTCATTGATATGTTACTAGAATTTTCCAGGAATTGAAGTTCCATAGCTTGTAGTTTCCAGACTACCTTTTTTGAAAATCAGGATAGCATTTGGATCTCTTCAGTCCTGTGGCACATCTCCCATTCTTTACACTTTCAGAAAACATTTATAGCCACTCAGCAGTCACACCTCCAGTTCTTTCAGCACCCAAAGATAGAGTTCATCTGAGTCTCATGACTTGAAAGTGCTCTTTTAAGATTTCCTAATTTATCTTGGGATAAATGAGTATATCATTAGAAATTAAATCCAAGATCCAACTCTTCTCTTAGTGCTTACACTCAATTTTGGGAAATATAAATGTGCCTTAATGAAGACTGTAGGACAATTACTACATGAATATATGCAAGATAGTTGACTATTCCTTAAAAGATCAGTGAAATAACAAACTTGGATGGGGGAACCATAAGGGACTGAGATAATATTTCACATAATGCAAATTACTTTTGCAAAGTTAGAGAAGCAGGAGTGTACAAAACAATGAGGGGATTGAAGGGACAGTACTTCATTTTTTTTTTTTTAGAAAGATTTTATTTATTTTGAGTTTTACAATTCTTCCCCTATTCTTGCTTCCCTCCCCCCACCCCCCCACCCCACAGAAGGCAATCTGTTAGTCTTTACATTGTTTCCATGGTATACATTGATCTAAGAGAAAAATCATATCCTTAAGGAAAAAAAATAAAATATAAGAGAAAAGCAAAATTACATAATAAGGTATTGGATTTTTATTAAAATTAAAAGTAATAGTCTTTGGTCTTTGTTCAAACTCCACAATTCTTTCTCTGGATACAGATGGTATTTTCCATTGCAGATGGCCCATAATTGTCCCTGATTGTTGCACTGATGTGATAAGCAAGTCCATCGAGGTTGATCATCACCCCCATGTTGTTGTTAGGGTGTAGAGTGTTTTTCTGGTTCTGCTCATCACATTCAGCATCAGTTCATGCAAATCCCTCTAGGCTTCCCTGAAATCCCGTCCCTCCTGGTTTCTAATAGAACAATAGTGTTCTATGATATACATATACCACAGTTTGCTAAGCCATTCCCCAGTTGAAGGCCATTTACTTAATTTCCAATTCTTTGCTACCACAAACAGGGCTGCTATGAATATTTTTGTACAGGTTATATTTTTACCCTTTTTCACAATCTCTTAAGGGTATGCACCCAATACTGGTATTGCTGGGTCAAAGGGTATGCACATTTTTGTTGCCCTTTGGGCGTAGTTCCTAATTGGTCTCCAGAAAGGTTGGATAAGTTCACAGCTCCACCAACAATGTATTAGGAAGGGACAGTACTTTAGAAAGAATGGACAGGGACAGCTAGGTGGCACAGTGGATACAGCATTGGCCCTGGAATCAGGAGGACCTCAGTTCAAATGCACTCTCAAACTCTTAATACTTGCCTAGCTGTGTGACCTTGCTCAAGTCACTTAACTCCATTACCTTAAATAAATAAAATAAAATAAAAAAAGAATGGACAACCCATGCTGCAAAATAGGTAGAGATGAAGTTGAGAAAGAAACCAAAAGGGAGCCTGAATTCTCAGAAATTTCTCTCCTCTTATTGCTGCTCACTCACATTAGTATAGCATCTTATAGTTAAAAAGCATGTTGCTTAGAACATCTCTGTCACCTAAGTGTACTTATACCCATAAGAGGAAACTGAGATTCAAGAGTTCAATGACTTATTCACTCTCCCACACTTTGTTAGTGTAAGTTTTATGATTCAGCCTTTCAGCTCCGAGGAGCCCAGATCTCTTTCCCTCATGCTTTATTATTATTATTATTATTATTATTATTATTATTATTATTATTATTATTATTATCATTTTTCTTTTAGGTTTTTGCAAGGCAATGGGGTTAAGTGGCTTGCCCAAGGCCATACAGCTAGGTAATTATTAAGTGTCTGAGACCAGATTTGAACTCAGGTTCTCCTAACTCCAGGGCTGGTGCTCTATCCACTGTACTACCTAGCCACCCCTCCCTCATACTTTTTACTTAAAAGTCAACACTTTAAAGGGTCACTTAGTATGATAGGGGCTATGTCATTATGAGAATCCCTACCTTCAAAGAGCTCAAATTTTAGAGACAACAAAATATTAACCCCAATCTTGCTTAGAAAACAGAACCTTCTTTGATTGAACTATGGGCTAGAGCAACTGAGTGTTCTTTTTGCAGAGGGGAAGGATATTAGCTCAGTTACACATTACTTCTTTTAAGAAAGAACCATTTTTCTATGGTGTCTGAACCCAGTGGTATTGTGAACTGCAGGAATTATGGTCTTCTCTTTTTTTTTTTTTATTTTTATCTAACAGAAAGCGAAACAACAGACAGTGTGCCAAGTGATGAAGAAAGCACAGAGGTGAGTGTGGGTGAGCATTAAATCCTGAGAGAGGTGCTTTAGGAAAAAGCATTACCAAATACCATCTCAGTTTTGTTAGAGAATGTTTTTGTTGGAAGATAGAGAGAATGGAGTGAGGGTGGGGAAGTGCACCAGAGTCTGACTGCTGCATTCTGGTAAGGATCATGAATTTTAAAATCAGGTCATTGTAATGAGATAGGAGAAAATAAGTAGAGAAAGTAAAAAGGATTAACTTTTTAAAAAAAATCATATGCAACTAGTCAGTACCACAAGTACCCTTAAGTTATTAGAGGAATTGTTGTCTGGCCAGGACCACATAACCCAAATCCAACAAACAGAAGAGCCAAGCACTCTACCAGTAGTTAGATTTTTCTCTCCCTTTCTGTGATCAGGTCTAAGGCAGTTGTTTTTGTGTTTTAATCTTGATTTTGGGTCCTCCTCCTTGAGATTTCCCTCCTCCTGGCAGTGATTACATAATGATAGGAAATGGTGATAGAGACCCTAAACTCCATGTGTGTGTGTGGGGGGGGGGGCAAGAAGTGGTTAAAGGGGGTAAAAAGAAAACAGCAAAGTGAGGAGGAAGAGTAGGAGAGTGGAAGGAAAGGAAAGAGAGAAAAGACATATGACTGCACCCCAGCTTAATGCTTCGAAGACATTGATGATTCCCTTGAACTAATTTGGAAGCCAACAGGAACATTAAGCTTCCTGCTGAGAAGTTCCTCATTTTATTTCCTCTGAAGCAGGGGTTCACTGAACCTGTGGCTCACAGTAAGAGTTAGAATAGACATAGTATACTTGTTTAATAATGTGAAACCTAAATAATACTTCTTAATTTGGAGGTAGATAGAAGGTATGGAGTCAAACTGATCTTTTATCATCTTTTCCTCCTTTACATAAATCTTGTCTTTAAGGAATTAGTGTGGTTAAGAGGAAAGAATTCTTAAACTGGGGGCATTGGACATATACACACACATATACACACCAATATAATGGGTTTCCTTTGTAATCCTGCAAGTGTTATTTATTGCATTTTAAAACATTCAGAGGGGGCGGCTAGCTGGCATAGTGGATAAACCACCAGCCTTGGAGTCAGGAGTACCTGGGTTCAAATCTGGTCTCAGACACTTAATAATTACCTAGCTGTGTGGACTTGGGCAAGCCACTTAACCCCATTTGCCTTGCAAAAAAAAAGCCTAAAAAAAACATTCAGAGAAGGGGTTCATAGGTTTCATCAGCTAGCAAAGGGGTCCAAACAACCTTGCTTCAGAACCCATGCTCTAAAGTGAGAGCACTGGTGTTCAAATTCTGCCTTTGACACTTGCTGTGTGACCTTAGGCAGACCAGTTTATCTCTGAGCCAAGTCCCACTTTCTTTATCTATATAATGAAAGGGCTATACTGGATAGCCTCTGAGGTCTTTTTCTGCTCTAGAACTGTTTTTGTTGTTGTTGGGGTTTTTTATTTTTTTAGGTTTTTGCAAGGCAAATGTGTTAAGTGGCTTGCCCAAGGCCATACTGCTAGGTGTCTGAGGTCAGACTTTTAACTCTGGGACTCCTGACTCCAGGGCCTGTGCTCTATCCACTTTGCCACCTATCCATCCCTAGAACTCTGTTTTTACAGGCAGAGAATGGGAACTGGGTGAGGAGAATTCCTTGCTTAAGTTACAATTAATCACATATGCATATTGTTTAGTGAAAAGTACTCTAGACTACTGCTAGGATTGTGACTTAAAAAAAAGTACATTTGACAACAGCATACATTTTCTCTGGGGGAATAACTGTTTTTTAAATGTTTTCTTTTAAAGCAAAGCAATTTTAAAACCTTTCTGAAGTGAAAATGGTTCTTAAAATTATACTTTTCTTTGAAAGGGACGGCAACATTGGCTGAAAAGAAACATTGAAGGTAAACAGTACCTAAGCAATATGGGGACAAGAAACAGCTATCCACTGCCTAGTATGGCAACTTTCGTGACTTCCAATAAACCGGATCTTCAGGTCACCATCAAAGAAGAAAGCTCTCCTGTGCCCTACAACAGTTCTTGGCCTCTCTTCACTGACCTACCCCTAACACCTTCAATCTCTCAGGCTCCCACCAGTAGTCGGCCCGACCAAGAGACCCGGGCCAGCGTCATCAAGAAAACATCAGATATCACCCAGTCAAGAGTCAAGAGTTGTTAAGCCTTGGACTGTGAATTTTGGCCGTGGCTGTTGGAGGTTTCCTTGTTTCTGTTTTTGTTTGTTCATTTATATTTTATTTTTCTCTTTGAACACCTACTTTAGACAAATCGAAGGGAGGAAAATGCCTTGACAATAGAACATTAATTGCTATGTCCCACTCCAGTACTGGAGTTTTTTTAAACTCAGGACCCCAGCTTATCTCTCTAAAGCCTGTTGGTTCTCCCAGGACAGAACTTTGGGCCTGCTCATTCAAGTCTCAGGACTTCCTAGGACCATCAATACCTTGCTTGGGGGCTGCATCTCTCATAGTCAAGGCCAGGTTAAGACGGAAAGCCTCAGAATGGAAGAGAAAATGTGAACTCGCTGGAATTTAAAAAAAAAAATTTTGTGAATATGTATATAATGCAGTACTAGCAATATTGCAGTCTGCTTTCTGCACCTTATCTGATGAAAGCACTTACAAACAGGCCTTTTTCATTATCTTGCTCTAAATTAATGGCACATTCAGAACCCCTCTTTTCCCTCTCCTCTTCCTCAAAGTCTATTCATGCTACATGTCCATAAGGATGAGGGAAAAAGAATATTGATCTTGTGTACAGATGTCACATTTTGGGACTGCTTTTTAAAAATGTTTCTAATCTGCTATGCTTGAATGCCACGCGGTACAATAATAATCCTATCATGAGGAGATTATGCAAATTCCCAGATTTGACAAACAAGCACTCTAATTCTAACCAGAGCAAGCTTTTTTAATTTTTTATACAGGGGAATATTTTATTCAAGGTAAAAATTCTAAAGTGAATATAATTGTTTTTTATCTTTTCTACAGTAAATTTATAATTTTAAAATTCATTTTCTTGTTTATCAGCAATTATTATTACATCCTTGTGGCACATTTTTTTTTAATTTTGTAAAGGTGAAATAGCTTTTATGAGCTCGTGTAGCAATCAAATTATCCTGTGGATTGATAATAAATAAATATGATATAAAGTTAAATTTTTAATGAGCATTTTGCCTGGTTTTCTTTCTAATCTGCTTCGAAGCTTCCTGGCATAATGCACAGAGAGCTATCCTAGAAAGTCAGAAAGATCTGAGTTCAAGTCCCACCTATGGCACATACTTGCTATGTGACTCTGGGCAAGTCATTTAACCTCTCACTACTCTAGGTATCTTTCCAGCACAGATCTTTTTGTTTGTTTGTTTGTTTGTTTGTTTTTGGGGGGGGTTGTCCAAAGTTGCATAGTTTGGTAATTACTAAATGTCTGAGGCCCGATTTGGTTTCAGATCCTTCTGACTCCAGGGCTGGTGCTTTATCCACTGCTACCTAGCTGCCCCCCAGGACAGATCTTCTTAGTGTGTGTGTGTGTGTGTGTGTGTGTGTGTGTGTGTGTGTGTGTGTGTGTGTGTGTGTAAGAGAGAAGGGGAGAGAGAGAGAGAGATAAATGTCTTCAGCAGTCTCATAAAACCTATAGATTCTTCAGAATATACATATATGTATATATATATATATTTTATCATAACTAAAAGGAATGCTAAATATCAGTTAGAGGTAATTAAAAATAAAGATGTAATTTTTCATTCTCATCCACATTTGTGCACATTCTGAAATCTTTCCAAAGATGGGTTCTATGGAGTCCAGCTGAAGTACTTCTGTAAGACTGTATGTTTGAGAGAAGTTGCCAACCTGAATTGCTGGAAGGAATTTACTTAATTTACTGTTCATACCTTATATGAACAAAATTGTTCTAGCCCTGTTTCAGAACTCAGAGATAATGAATACAGATATTAATTAATAATAATTAGTAACATTTATATAACTCTTTGGAGTTTGTAAATTATTTTTGAATTTATAATATTACAGTCATTATCCTGATTTTTACAGATGAAGAAACTGAATGATTTTCTCCAGGTCACAACCTGTATAATCATCAGTAACCATGTGAGGCTGAATTTGAAGCTAGGTACTCTTGCCACCCAGTTGCCTCTCTCCATCAGGAATGGGACAAAATTGGTGGACTACTAACCAGGATGCTCAGGAGAGTATTATTAGGGAATCTCAAGCTGTATCCTTTAAGATAGACACTTATTAAATGGAACATGAAGAGCTATAAGGCAACTCCTGTTTTCCTCCAAAAAAGAAATTAGAATCAAAAACTACAACAGGGAATAATAATTCCCACCCACCAGTAAGGTTTTTTGTACTATTTGAACTGTAGAAAACCCACTGGTTTCCCTGTGTCCCAGGCTCACCTCTTTGAAAGGCAGACTGCCCAAAACTAAGTCCTCAATTTATCCCTTCAAGCCCTAGAAAAATCTAACCAAAAAATAAATAAGAAAGAAGCTAAAGCCCTAAATAGAATTTTAGAAAATTCAAATATGATTTTTCTGATGAATTTGAATGGAAATAAAGTATATATATTTATATGGGTGTTTGTGTATGTCTGTGTTTTTTTTTAATATCAACTGTGTATCTTTACAAATTTAATCATGTTCTGGGACATAAAAGTCTGAAAAACAATTGCAGAAAAGGAAAAAAATCCACTTCTTATATTGACCATAGTGCATTAATAATTATATAAAGTACTACTTAAAATGCTAAAAATCATTTGGACTAAATAAATCTATCCTAAAGAATTGTTGGATCAAAGAATAAATCATGCAAATGATAGATCATTTCATTAAAGATAATTAAAACAATAAAACAACATTCCAAAATTTGAAGAATATAGTCAAAACTAGTTCTTAGGAGAAAAATTATGTCTTTGGGTACTTTCATTATTAGCAAGAAAGAAAATGAACAGATCAATGAATTAAAATGATAGAAAACATTTTAAATTCCAATTAAGTAGCAAAATAAAAATCTTAAAAATTAAAGAAGAAATTGACAAATATATTGAATAAATAAAACTAGGTGGTGATTGGTTTAAAAAGACAGTAAGATGCATAAATTACTAGCTAAACTATTTTGCCCCACAAGGAAACAACAAAACCAAAAACTTGAAATAAAAATTTATAAAAAAAAACCACAGGATCCAAATAAATACAATGAGGAAGAACATGTAAACAATGTAATTTCATAGGAAAAAAATTAAATGTACCATAAATGAACATTGAAAAATAATACTATGACCAATTGAATTCTATCAAACATTCAAAGAATAATTCCAAAATTAAGTAAATTACTTTAAAAAAAATCAGAGGATGAGGATCTTATTAAACTTTTTAGAACATTCTTATTAGAATTTTTTAGAATCATAATCTGGGAGAATCAAAATGAAAAAGTAAATTAGACCAATAAATATATATTCAACAAAAATATTAGACAAGAGACTAAAATAGCATCATACAAAGAACATACATTATGACCAGGTTGGACAATTAAACCAGGGAGGCAAGATTCCTTTACTTTTAGGAAAATCTCAAAAACAATGAATAAAGATCATATTTTTTTAGTAAATTCAGAAAATCTTTTAACATAAATGATACCCATTTCTGAAAATCACTAGAAAACATAAAAATAAATAGTCCCTTTCTTATGATGAGGAATAGTACATAACTAAAACCAAGAGCTACCATTACATGTAGTGGAAATAAAAATCCTGATCAATCACATTGTCATCATTTTTATTTGACAGTACTAAAAATGGAGGTCATAGCAATAAGGCAAGAAAAAAAAGGGATTTTTTAATAACAAGAATTATAATTGTGGATAAGATAGTTAACCCTACAGAGTTAACTAAAAATAAATTGAAGCAATGAATGACTTTAGGAAAGGTGCAGGATATAAAATCCATAAAAATCATCTAATTGGAGTTATATAAGTTATAATACCTATTCAGTAGGAAGACAAAGATATTTCATTTAACATTACCAGAGAATGTATATAATTCTTGGGAGTCTATCTTTCCAAGACACCAGAACTATACAAATATAACTGCTAATAGCTATTTGCAGAAATTCAGTAGGAATATTAATCATGAATAGGATGAGTCAGTGTAATAAAAATGATGTTTAATTTAATTATTCAATGCTATATCAATCAAATTACCAAAGGATTACTTTATAAGAACTAGAAAATAATAAGGAAACTCATGGAGAATAAAGTTCAAAAATCTCAAGAAAAAGTGAAAAGAAATGGATTAAGGGGCTGTAACACTGTCAGATCTCAAACTATACTATAGAGCTGTGAATACCAAAATAATTTGGTACTGGTTAAAAAAATAGATTGTGCAATAGAACAAATTAGGGGTGTGTGTGTGTGTGTGTGTGTGTGTGTGTATGGATGTATGTATATATACATATATATGTGTGTGTGTGTGTATATGTATATATATATATATATACATACACACATACAAACACACAGCATTCAGAAACAAATATCTAGTATCTTAATATTCACTTGATAAACACAAAGAGCCCAGCTCCTAGTAGTTACCAAAAAGTCCTGGGCAGCTAGGTGTTACAGTAGATAGAGCTGGAGTCTGGAGTACTTGAGTTCAAATCTGGCCTCAGACTATCTATGTGGCCTTGGGCAAGTCATTTAATCCTATTGCCTTGCAAAAACAAAAACCAAAAAAGTGCTGGGGAAATTACACAGTTTGGAAGAAATTAGGTCTAGACCAATGTTTCACACCTTATATCAGGTTAAGTTCCAAATGATCTTGACCTAGATATAAAAGTTCACATCATAAAAAAAATTAGAGAAGTATAGAAAAATTAACTGTTAGATCTTTGGATAGGAGAAAAAAATTATGAGATAACAAGGAATAGAGAGGATTCCAAAAGAAAAAAATAAATTATTTTAATTGCATAGGATGAAAAAGATTTTTTATAAGCAAATATAAAACTAAAATTAAAGGGGAAAGAGTAAACTGAGGAAAGGTTTTTATTCCCAAGATACATAAAAAACATATTCAAATTTAGAAAGGAAAGAGCCATTTTCAAATTGAGATGAATATGCAATTCTCAAAAGTATAGCTTTATGAAAAAATGTTCCAAATCACTACCAATTAAAGAAATGCAAATTTAAGTGATTCCAAGAGTCTGCCTCATACCCATCAGAGGGGTGAAGATAATAGAAAAAAGAAATTGATAAATGTTGGATGGATTGTGGCAAAACAATCATACTGATGTACTATGATGGTCCTGTGAATGAATACAACTACTCTGGATAGTCATTAAACAGTATGTGTTCTTTATTGCTGCTAGGTCTATACCCAAAAGAAATTCTAAAATAACTGTTAATAGCTGTTTTTGTGATAGGAAAACACTGAAAAGGGAGCTGTTCATCAATTGAGGACTGGTTAAATAAGTTGTAGATTATGAATGTGTTGAAATATTGTACTCTTAGGAATGAGGAAACATGATTTAAAAGAGACATGCAAAGACTTATATGAACTGATTCCAAGTGAAGTAAGTAGAACTGGGAAAACAGTATGCTCTAAAATTATTACAAAAAATGAACAATGTTGAAGACAAATAAACTGATGTACAAACAAACACAAGAGAACAATTTAAACAATAACAACATGGTAAAAACAAGTAACTTTGAGAGCCATAAGAACGATGATGGGGTTGAATGGCCATCCATGATTCATTCCATAGGAACGAAGATATATATATTCTCCATATGAGATGAAATTTATTTTGCTTGGCAACTTATTTTTTATGAGATTTTTTTAAAATATTGAATTAGGAGAGAGAGAAAATTGGTTTTTGGTCATTAAAAAATAGAGAAGGGGTGCTACAGATGTGAAATACTGCATATATTTTTAGATGATGTCACTATTAGTGTATTTAACTGTTGTACTTTGTCAGAAGAGATTTCCCATGAAGTGGAAGTAACCTGAACTGTTTCTAATTTTTAAAAACTGCCAAAGTAATGAAACTTAAAGTTGCCACTTTAAAAAAAAAGGAACAAAATTCAGGGTCCACCTCTAGATAAATGCCAATAAATCTGTTATGCTCAATGATGTGCTTTCCCCTTCCAGCCTAACTTAGAGAAAGTAATAACAGTTTTGTACTGATCGCCTCTACAAAACCCATCATATGGGAATTGTCCTCTCCTAGGGTTGTTGAGCTAGAAACCCAAATCTTGATAGATTCTATTCATTATCCTACTTATATATTTGGGAGAAACCTTGGCTAGTCAGGAACCAATCTTGAAGGCCTCTGGTCTGTAAGGTTAGAAAAATAAAGCCTTTCTCTCCCTTTCTCTAATGGTCATGGCGAATGGTAGTTAGGATTAAAGGGTCATAATTATTTTCCAAAAGAATGCCCTGTAAAAGGGAAAAATGCAAAATGAATATAACCAAGCCACTTCTGAGAAAGTTTTAAGAAATGAATAGGACTCCTGTGGTAGATTTTAGTGAGCAAAATAGAAGTAGGCATGAGTTGTAAGGATAGGCCTCTACATGAGCATGGGTGTTGAGAGAATTCAAGAAAAATAAATTTAAAGAAACCTATTGTAATATATTTTTCCTCAGTTTACTCTTTCTCCTTTGATTTTAGTTTGATAATATTTACTTATAAAAAAACCTTTCATTTTATGTAATCAAAATTATCCATTTTTTTCTTTTGGAATCCTCTCTATTCCTTGTTATCTCATAAACTTTCTCCTATCCAAAGATCTGATAGTTAATTGACATTTCCAATTCATGGAAAATACAAAGGATTATTTTTTTAAAATGCCTATCTCAGTTTGCAGGGGATGTAAATTAGCTGTCTTAAAATTAATCAGTCTTAAATTAAAAAGGAAATTAATATTCTGCTAGTTGGCCTTGTGGTTGGGAACTCTACCCTTGGAAACTCAATCTACCCCAATGAGTAAGTTCTCTATGGGCCTTATATTGGCTCTCATTTAATATCTCTAATATGAGGGATTTAACATAGAAGAGTCCTCAGTCTGGTGGTCAGTCAAACTCAAATAGAAATATATCCATGCAGGACACATATTGACTTAAAAAAACATAATTTTACATAATATCTGTTGTATTGAATTTTTATTTATTTTGTTAACCATTTCCCAGTTACTTTTTAATCTAGTTTCACCAAGGCAGAGTCTGACACCTCTGTTCTAGTCCTTTAAGAATTTCTTTCTGGGTAGAGTCAATATGGCTGCATGAAGGCAGAATTTCCCTGAAACTCCTTCCCCCCCCCCAAAAAAAAAACCCCACGAAAGCCATCAAATTATGACTCTAGCCAAAATTTAGAGGGGCAGAAACCACAGAAAGACTGAGTGATACAATTTCCCAGTCCAAGACAATTTAGAAGTTCCATGGGAAAGGTGTGTTTCACCAGACCAGGGGTTTGAAAAAAGCCACAGTGCAGCCCAGGTTATCACCAGGAACATCTTGAAGAGGCAGTGAGAGAACTCTGCTGCAACAGAGGACAGGAGCACTGGCCTCAGAACAGCCCTATGGTGAGAACATGCAGTGGAATTGGGGAAGCCAGCCTGCAGCCCACAGATGGTAAAGGGGTAGGGGGAGACTGCAGAAATCTCTCTGCTCTCCCTGGGGCAGGACTCTGCTGTTTGTCCACACTCAGATCCAGTTTGCAGTTTGGGCTTCCACACTAAGACCACCAAGCAGGGACCCTCCTCATAGCTCCAGGGTAGATGGGAGTGCCTGTGGTCATCTACATATCAAAGTACAGGCAAGAGAGCATAAGACCTTGAAGGAAAAAAGGTCCCAGAGGAGTGTCTCAAAAACTCCCAAAGCCTTGGAAGTATGGTAAATTAATCTCAGACTGAGGAAATGAGAAAACAGAAGAAAAAGAAGAATCTGACCATAGAAAATTACTTTGGTGCCATGGAAGATTCAGAAGATGACAAACTCAAAGCTTCAGTATCCAAAACCTCCAAGAGAAATAGAAAATGGGTTCAGGCTAAGGATGAGCTCAAAAAAAATCCTTTGAAAAGCAATTAAGGGGGGCGGCTAGGTGGTGCAGTGGATAAAGCACCGGCCCTGGAGTCAGGAGTACCTGGGTTCAAATCCTGTCTCAGACACTTAATAATTACCTAGCTGTGTGGCCTTGGGCAAGCCACTTAACCCCATTTGCCTTGAGAAAACCTAAAATAAAAGCAATTAAGGGAGGTGGAGGAAAAATTGGGAGGAGAAATGAGAGTGATGCAGATAAATCATGAAAACTAAATCAGCAGTTCGATGAAAGAAATACAAAAAAAAATAATGAAGAAAATATGTTAAAAACCAGTTTAGGCCAAATGAAAAAAGCAAAACAAAAGGCAATGAGGAGAAGAATGCTTTTAAAAGCAGAATTGGCCAGCTGGAAAAGGAGATAAAAAATCTCTCTGAAGAAGATAACTCATTCAAATGCAGAAATCAGGAAGAAATAAATGTCTTCCAAAAAAAGCCAAAAATTAGAAGAAAGTGTGAACTATCACATTGGAAAATCAGCCAACCTTGAAAACAGATCCAAGAGAAATAATTTAAAAATTATTGGGCTACCTGAAAGTCATGACCAGGAAAAGAGCCTAGACTTCATTTTTCAAGAAATAATACAGCAAAATTGTCCCGAGATCCTAGAAGCAGAGGATAAAATAGAAATTGAGGGAATTCACCCTTCATCTCCTGAAAGAGATCCTAAAAGAAGAACTTCTAGGAATATTATTGCCAAATTCCAAAACTCTCAAGTCAAAGAGAAAATACTAAAAGCTGCCAGAAACTAACAATTCAACTACCATGGCTCTATAGTCAGAATTACACAGGATCTGACAGGGCTTAGGTCTTGGAATATGATATTCTGGAAGGCAAAAGATCTTGGTTTACAATTGAGAATCAACTACACAGCAAAACTGAACATCCTTTTTCAGGGGAAAAGAATGAAACAGGGGACTTTCAAACTTTCCTACTGAAACAACCAGAGCTTGACAGAAAGTTTGATCTGCAAGTGCAGGATTCTAGTGAACCATAGAGGGGATAATGAGAAGGACTAACTATGAAGAATTTAATGATGTTGAAATGTTAGTATTCCTGCATGGGAAGAAGATATTGATAACTCATATGAACTTTCTCATTTACAAGAGCTTTAAGAAGGAGCATATATAGACAGGGTATAGGAAGGAGCAGCATATAATGGTATAATATAGTAAAAAAAGATGAAGTCAATGGACTGGGAGGAAGAGAAAGGAGAGGAAGAAGGGGCTAAGATATTTTACATAAGAGTCAAAAAAAAGCTTTTAAATGGAGCAGAAAGGGGGAAGGCAAGGGAGAATGAGTGAACCTTCATTTTCATCAGAAATGGCTCAGAGAGGAAATAGCATACCCACTTAATAGGGTATAGAATTCTATCTTAACCTGGAGAAAAATGAGAGGAAAGGGATAGGATAAGGGGGAATGGGGGGAGGGAAGGAGGGAGTAGGTGATAGAAGAGAGGGAAGATTGTGGGAGAGGGTACTCAGATATAACACACTTCTGAACAGGGACAGGATAAAAGGAGAGAGAGAATAGAATAAATGAGAGAGGGGAGGAATAGAGTAGAGGGGAATACAGCTATTGATAACAAGTGTGGGGAAAATATTGATGAAACATCTTGGGTGGCTATGATGGGGAAGGCAACTCATCCCAGAGACAAAACCATTGAAATCTGAACACAGACTGAAGTACATTTTTTTTCTCTCTCACTACTCTTGAGATTTCTTATCTTCTTGGGGGGGGGGGTTATGTTCATTTTCATAACAAGATTATTGTAATAATATAAAATAAAAAAGAAACTTAAAAAAAAAGGATTTCTTTCTGCTCCAGAATTGAGGAGCTTTATTATCTTGCTGTGATAAGACCTGGGATTCATGAGATCATAGCTCCAGTCTTAAGGGTACAGTAGGGAAGTGAATAAGCATTTATTACATGTCTATATGTGCTAGACTCTTTGCTAAGACCTTTGTAAACACTGTCTTTTAGGCCATCCAGTCCAATCACCCCATTTAACAAGTGAGCAAACTGAGACCCAAGGAAATTAAATGACTTGCCCAGAGTCAAGTAGATAGTATCAGAGGATCATCATTTTCTAAAAGAAATAATGGGAAAGGGGCAGCTAGGTGGCACAGTGGATAGAGCACTGGCCCTGGAGTCAGGAGTACCTGAGTTCAAATTTGGCCTCAGACACTTAATAATTACCTAGCCGTGTGGCCTTGGGCAAGCCACTTATCCCCATTGCCTTGCAAAAAAAAAAAAAACTGAAAAAAAATGGGAAAGCACAGGAGACAAATATATGCCACTTAAAAGAGAAAAATGCAAAATGAGTGTAGCCTGGCCACTGCTGTGGAAATATTGAGAAATGAGAAATGAACCAGCCCCCTGTGGTAGGTATTAGTGGGCAGAATAGAGAAGAGGCAGGGAAAGTTAGTCCAGTTGTCCAGGGTTAAGAAGCATCTCCTCAACCTCCTTCTTTCTTCCTCCTTAATCCCATGTATATTCAGAGCATCCTGCTCCCTTCCTGCCAACATCAAAGTCAAAATACACTCCAGATAAAATTCTTCTCTGATCATTTATGGGACTGTTTCTTTTCAGCAGCTGTGCCCAGTCTTGGTAAACTGTTTGCAGAGAAAATGCAATAAACATTCATGCAGGTGTGGGAAATTGGAGGCACAATCAAAATAGTTTAAAGAAACTCTCCCATTGCTGAGGAGCACTTGAAAAACTGGCATAACTTGGAAAAGTAGCAATTAAAAACTGATTTCCATCCCCCCCAATGATTCTTTTCCACAAGTTCAGGAAAATAAGACACAAGGATATCTGCTTAATTTTCAAATATGGGGAAGAAGAATTAAATTGGCGGGGGGTGGGGCACAATTTCCCTGACCCAATCCCTAACTACATCTCCATTAGCCAAAGAAAGTATGATTGGAGGGTCATAGATCTCAAACTGAAAGAGACTTTGGAGACCAACAAGTCTATGGAATACATAAGGAATACTAGGCCTAGTAAAGTGAAATAAACTGATATTAGACAAATTGGAACTGTTAGAAACAGAACTGGAACCTAATTCTCTTAAGACCAGGTGTATTTTATGAAAAAAGAAAAGTCTTTTTTTTCCCATTCAAATTTATGATCTCTTTGAAATCTTCATCATTGACTTGTCTACGGACATTCATATGTGTGTCTAGATGTGGATATGTGTATACATATCATGGTACATGTATGCAATCTGCATTCATGTTATATATACACACTTGTAGGTTATGTAGTTAGATATAGCTATACATACATTAGTGGGTTTTGTTTGTTGTTGTAGATATACCACTGCTGTCATTTAAATAATAATCACCATTCTTCACCCACACAAATATAGATGCATATGCAAGCACATTTATGTGTTTGTTTATCTAGACACACATATGTGGGTTTTGCTTTGTTGCCATAGGTTTGCTACTGTTGTCATCTAAATAATGGTCATCATTCTTCTTAACATAAACTCAATACACAGTATACTAAGCACTAGAGATTAAAAATTAAAAATCAAGTCAGTCCTTCTTTTCAAGCAGTGAGAGTCAGTTCTTCCCAGGTCTTGGGCAAAGGCCTTATGATCCTTGAGTCAGGGAGACAAAGCAGATGGTAGTGAATCTTTACCCTCACCGTCTACTGTTACAGCCATATCTGTTTCTGACATTGAACTATTTTACAAAGAACTCAAATGACCAGAACTTTCTTTTGGGGATTTTGGTAGCTATAACTGCAGAGTTGTTGGACAGGGACTTCAGTACCCTCAGAGTCAACTCTCAGATTTCATCTTCATAAGTGTTGCTTTCATTGATAATGCCTGTAGTGATCTTGATGAGGGAATATGGGGTGCTGCCATTTCTGGGATTCTGGGGCTTAAGCTATCTGAGACCTCAAGTAGTAGAAAGACTTGTCCATGGACCAAAAGTTAAGCAGTGGTAGAATCAAAACTAGAATCAGGTCAATCTCTCATATCAGTTGCTTTTACCATTCTATCATGGTGGAGTTTAATGGAAATGAAGTTATCTAAGCTCTTCAAAGCTGATATATGTAGGCAATAAAAAGAAACCAAATAAAGTAGAAATGTATATTTCTCCCTCAAAAGGAGTCTAAGATTTGCAAATCGCCTTATAGATTATCTTGGTTGATCTTCCTAACAAATCTGTGAGGTAAATAATATTATCATCCTCTATCTATAGAAGGAAACTGAGACTGAGAGGATGTGATATTACCAGACACACATATAAACATACCTGTTTCTCTCACCCATGCACAGATGACTTAAGAGCACAACTCAGCTTCATTTTTTTGATCATTTATTTTTAATTAATGGAATTTCTAAGCATTTCCATAACACCGTTAATAAAAAAAAAAAAGACGATTGCACATAAGACTGCAAATCTATTATGTAAAATTTGCTATTCCTTTGGGGGGAGGGGAGAGAAAAGGGGGGAAATTTTATGGCAATGCTTAGGACATAGGTGTATAATTTAATTCTCTCAGACAACCTCAGTTTCTTCATCTGAAAAATGAAAGAGTGTTGTCTGAGGTTCCTTCCATCTCTACTGTGGAAATGTAAGGGGAGAGTTTTCATAAGCCTTCACATGGTTGTCCCCTTACCATTGAGCAGCTTGGACTCTCTGGCTCAGCTCAGGTCTCTCACTATGCTCCCGACCATGTAGAAGAGGGACCCTCTTGTCAGTTATAATAATGGGAGATTTTCAAAGAGATCTCTTATTTTGGCCAAACTAACTGCAACAGCAGGTGTAGTGTTTCTGCAACAGCACTCCTGAAAATAGTGACTGGCAGGAAGGAAGTGGTGAGGCCTCAGAGCTAGTTTTAGCATAAAGTTAGTCTGTCCAAGAACCCTGGGCCAAGCGTCCAAAGCTGCAACATGTTTCCTGATGAGAGAATAGGGGAGCGGTTTAACTATATTTCTAGAGGAAGAAACACACACACACACACACACACACACACACACACACACACACACACACACACACACACACTCAGCACAGCACAGCACAAAGCTTAACATTTCTCTCTCCAGGCTGCTCTTTGCAGGTCTGGTCAACTTCTCAACACCAGTGCCATAAACATGTTCAAACAAGGGCCTCTGTCTAGGTGGAATTTATCTTGCTAAGATTGTGCAACAGTAATTTGGTTAACCCTCATGAAGAATATGAACAAAACCACACACAAACAGTACAAGGCAGCCTGGGCTGTGGAAATGGTTAGGTGGACAGACAAAACTGCCCCTGCAGGTGCTGTGATTGGCTTGAAGATATTCTCTTCCCTGGATTCTTTATAAAGACATTTCTCAGTTTCAGTTTCCAGTAAAATTTGCTTTCTGAAAGAGGTTTTTTCTAAATGTAAACATTTGTCCACACCAGTATATTTTCTGTTCTGACTCAGAAAGAGCCTAATGTTGCCGAGCGGCCAGAATCATGAATGTGCCTATCTGTGACTATTAGAGGGGGAGTTTCCATTCTCCAAAAATGTCTGTTCCATTTCAGATCCTCCAGAGTGAAGTCAATTCAATTTAAAATATTCACTAAACATGTATTCTCTGCAGGACTGTAAAGACCCAAAATACTTTCTTGCCTTCAAGGGGATTATGTACTTTTAGAAGCCATTTAAGAATCCCTATTTTCCTCAAGGCTTGACTCCCCCACTTTCTACAACAGCGCTTCCTAATCTAGGGCCAGTATTTCAATATATTTTATTATTCTCTTCATTTTATTTTATGCATTTAAAATATTATTCTGAAACGAGGTTCATAGGTTTAAGCAAGTTGCTGAAGGGGTCCAAGATCCTACCTTATTTGAAGCTTTTCATGATCTTTCTAGTAGCATGTGCCTCTCCACCCAAATTACTTTGTATCTATTTAAATATAAATGTATATTTTGTGTATATATATATGTATATATATATATATACACATGATGTTTGCTTCATCTAAAGCACAAGACTTAGTATGCAGTAGGTGTTTAATAAATGCTTGCTTGATTCAGTTCCTCAGATGTATCTGTGACCTCATTAACTTGATGTTCCCTCCAATAATGCAGATAAATTCCATCCTATCTGCTCATCCTGTGTAATTCTTTCCATATCCTCTCCTAAACTTGCTACAGTAGGGAGTTTACCCAATATGTTCAGAACCTTCCTTGGTTTTTCTGAAATCTGAAGGATACCAGTGGATAACCAGGGCAGGTAACCTGTTATTTCATACCTTTACCATATAGACAAGTAATAATCATTATTAATAGCAATGATATTTACATAGTTAAGATTTGCTTCATTTGGTGTATACAGGAGTTAATAATACAACATACACTGTCAGACAGGTGCTTTTATTAGCTCCATTTTAAAGTGGGGGAAACTGAGGCAGCAGAGGTTAAGTGACTTGCCCAGGGTCATATAGTTAGTATCTTATATACAACTTATATACAACTCAGGTCTTACTGACTCAAGGCTTTCAGCCCTATGTGTTGCACTCCCTAGGGCATGGCACATGAACTGTGCTTTGAAGTATTTTCAGTAATCTGAGAAGCAGAGGTGAGAATATATTCCAGGTGTTAAGAGACAACTCATACATAGACACAATGGGGGAGAGGCTGTTGAGCTCAGGGAAGCCAATACTAGGAGCTTGTCCAATTTGCCACGCTTGGATTCAACTCTTCAGAAAGATATGGTGAACTCCACAGAATTATGGAATGATGAAACTAGATGGGACCTCATTTTGATTAGTGGCTTTGGCGCTAGTACAAAATCACCTCCCTAAGTATTTGGTAGAATCTTAGATGCTCATTGTCATCTAAGATTTGCTTGAAGGTTTCTGCTGGTGAGGAGTTTAGTACCACAGAGGCAGCATATTCCACTTTTCAATGGGAAATGTTGGGGGTTTTTTCTTTGTAGTCAGCCAGTCTGTCAACAAGCATTTATTAAGTCCTTATTATGTTCTAGGTTAATGTAAAGTGCTGAGAATATAAATACAAGTGAAAAGAAAGACAACTTCAACCATGAAGGGAAACCCCTTTCATTGGAGGAAGATAGCAAAAGGATGCTGTAAAATTGGGGATGGGACATGGTAGAAGTCTGGGTAATATCCTGGAGAGGAATGAGATTTAACTAGTCTGGATATCCTATTTAAATGGTGATTCTGAAAAGAGAGGCTCCATAAGTGAAGGCTACTTCCCAGGGGTAGCATGAAACTTTGGGATAAAGACTCAAGGCATGGCAGAGGAAGTCCAGCTGAATGCAGTCTAGAGAGAGAGATGAGGGAAATTGTGTAGGGAATATGGCAATTTTGGTGTTATTTGGAAAAATGTAGAACAAAAGTCATCAGTTCAACCTGGTCCTTCTGAATTGGTGTTAATGGTGTTACTTTTGAATTGATTTTCATGGCAAACAGAAATAAGAAATTGAAAGGAAATTCTTCACCACAACTTGACAAGCACCCTCCACCGGGTGGGAGTAACAGTCACACCCAGTGCAAATCAGTGACAGAGATGGTAAAGCATCCAGGACACCAGCTCAGTAAAAATAAATAAATAAACAAATAAAAATTAAAAAAAAAAATTGAACACTAGCTACTCTGCAACATCCAAAGCATGAGTTGAACCAGAGACACATGGATCTTGATCACATGTTGTTAACATGCAAGTCCTATTCTTTGTATTTCCATCATGCATGTTCCCCAAATATGTCTCCTACTTCACTGAAGTATGGTAACTTATGGGATAATGTATGCCTGTGTGCATAGGAGAAAGCTTTTTTATATCTTATTCTGTTTAATACAATGCAATGTTTTTTGTTTGATTTTTATGCTTTAATGTACCTTTTGATTGTCTCTTACAAGAAACACATTGATGGTGTCTCCTGAGTTGGATTAAATGGCTTGGTGGCATATTTATAACACACCTCTAACCTGGAGTACCATTTGGAGAGTGGGGTACAAGGTAGGGAGCAGGTGTTACACTTACTAGAAACTGAAATCTTCCTTTCTGTAACTTCTACTCATTGCTTTTGTTCTGCCTCTGATTACCCTCCTTTCTATTTTTGCCAGTCTTACCATAATCAGGAAGACAGGAGTGGTGAGCTAGGGAAGCAGGAATCTACCTTTTACTCCTAATAGTTCTAAAGAAAGTCTCTGGTTTTGATATTGTCTGTTGGCACCAGCTGAAAAGCAAGTTTTAGAAGGCAGATATGGGGCTCTGTGGATAGAGTGCCGGTATCCTCTATAGTCTTTTTGCCAAGAAAACACCAAATGGGGTCACAAAGAGTCAGATATGACTGAAAAAAATGACTCAACAACAACAATTTTCTTAATTGAGTCTACTTTATGAATGTAAAACTGAATCTCTTGACCAGAGGTGGACAGAAAAGAGTCAAATGAGATCTCTGTAGCAGCAGAGCAGTGGGAGTCTGACTACCAACATGACTACCTATTTACTTTCCCAACCCTCATGAGCCCTGAGGAAATGAGTCTCCAGTTTACAACTACTTATCTAGGGGTACGCCTTGGGGGGCAGTTGGATTCTTCTCAAGTTATTCTGTTATGTTCCCTCCACTATCAATCATGTAGAGCCAGTTAAGCTGTTGTCAGTCTAATCAATACCTGCAATTGGTGCCCTGCCAATCAGTTTAATTAATTCATAATGATGTCATAAATAATCATTTAGCAACAAATAATTTTTACAAAGGGAAAACTTACTGAAAATATATAGCAAGAACCAAAATACAAAATCATTTCCCAAGTGGGGACATACTTTCTCTACCATCCCAGTTTGGGGAAAAAAATGGGTTCAATATAAAAGTGGTTGTTACAAACATTTGCCCTCATGAAGTTCACTTCCAAATTTGGCAGTACTAATGCAGGAAGTGACTCCCTTCCTTGCGGGGTGTAATTTCTTCATTACTGAATTGGACCACCCCCAAGTTGGGCCAGGCAATATGCCTGTCAGAGTGGCATTGGCTCCTGTAGCATGATTGCCACCCAGTCCAGTATGGAACTCCAGAGGCTTTTCTTAACCAGGAAGTAATCACAGAAGATCCATATGTGAACATTCCTGGAAGTGGGGGGTCAGGGTCTTCCTGGAATCTGTCTCCCCATGCAAGCATGTGAACACAAAGAGGAAGAGGGGAAGGGGAAGAAACGACCATTTATAAATTACCTACTATGTGCCAAGAATTTCCTAAGCACGTTACATATATTATCTCATTTGATGCTCACAACAGCCCTGTGAGGTGAATGATATGATTATCCTATCTTACAGTTGGGTAAACTGAGGAAAACACAGATTAAATGACTTGCTCAGAGTCACTCTACTAGTGACTGAGGCAGCATTTGAACTTGCGTCTTCTTGTCTCTAGGTCCAGTGTTCTATCCACTGTGCTACCTATCTTCCTAAGCAATGTGCTATATAACCAGCTTAAACCAGTTCTTGAACAGATTGTTAATTTTTTTCTATTTTCCTATTTTTTTTTTTTTTTAGTTTTTGCAAGGCAATGGGGTTAAGTGGCTTGCCCAAGGCCACACAGCTAATTATTAAGTGTCTGAGGCCGGATTTGAATTTGGGTATTCCTGACTCCAGAGCCAGTGCTTTAACCATTGTGCCACCTAGCTGCCCCCAGATTGTTAAATTTTTAATGTGAACATTTATACCTCAGAAATTGACAAACATTAAAAACCTTGACTCAATTTATTGTGCAGAATGTCTAGTTTAGATTTAAGAAATTGATGAGAAAGTATTAATAATGCAAATTAAAAGGGTACCCTGTATAAAAAATATTATTATTTTTTTTTGGAGAGCTGATTGCTAAAATATTTACTAGCATATCCCTGTTTGTCATCAAATCGAACAAACTGAATACTTGCAGGACTGGGTCCCTATCAGCCATTTTTCTGTTACATCTAAGGAGGTCCTTCCTTCTGATTTGTGTGTCCCAAAGGAAGTCCTGAGCCTTGAGGTCTTCATCATACAACAATCAAATATTGTTGCCTCCCTTAACAATACCTTCTGAGCCCTCCCCTATTCTCCTTCATCTATACCTGTATTAGAGGTCATGTGCCTTTTAGATAACAATTGAAGTAATATTTTTGTTATTCTCTCTCTCTCTCTCTCTCTCTCTCTCTCTCTCTCTCTCTCTCTGCAATATTCTCCCGTCTCTCTTCCTCCCCATTTAAATGTTTCTCAGTCTCTTTTGCCCAGTTCATAACCCATCCCATATCCCCTTATGTCATATCTTCTCTAAGACTCTTTCTGAAGCATTCTTCTCATCTCTATCCCTTCCCTCTTAACAACTCCATCAATTTTCATAGGTTTAATGATCATTTCCATACAGATGACTCTTAGTCTATTTATCTAGCCTTAGTTTCTTCCTTGGGTTTCAGTCCCATATCACCCATATGGATCTGGTTTCTAAGAGTCATCTGAAACTCAAAATGTCCATAATATAACTAACCAACTTTCCCTCTTAAACTTCTCCCTTTCCAAACTTCCTCAACTGTACTAAAGGGACCACCCAGGTCTGTAACTTCCCTGATATCATTCATTCTTCACTTTTTTTCTCACTATATATATCTAATCAGATGCCAAATTTGCATTTTTTACCTCCATAATATGTATGGAATTCTACCCTTTTTCTTTGCCTACAAAACCACCACCTTTTTTCAAGTTCAATATCCTAGACTTCTTGTCTAGGATACTGCATTTTGTTCTTCTTGACTCAAGATTCCTCCCATAGTCTCTTTCCTACTTCATTAACTCCTTCTTCCCTCCCAGAACAAATCTAAATTCATTTTAAAACCCTTCCTAGCAAGTTTTCTTTCCAGTTTTATACATATATGTATAAAATATGTATATATATGTATATATGTGTGTGTGTGTGTGTGTGTGTGTGTGTGTGTGTGTGTAGCTCCACCTTCCATGCTTTGCAATCCAATCTGACTGACTGGATACACAGGACTGTCTATCTTCCATCACTGCCTATTTACCTATATTTGGAATGTACTCCCTTCCCCTCCCCTTCCCACCGAAGAGAGCCTCTCTCTTCAAGATTCAGCTCAAGCCCCATTTTCTCCATGGTAGTTTTCCAGACCCCTCCCCTACCAGCTGCCAATACCACTCTTCCCACTACCTTGTAATTAATTGCTTTGTATTTATTTATTTATATTTATTCCATAAGGCATATAATGTATGTATACATGTACACACATGGGTATATATGTATATGTATGTATATTCACACAATTGTATTTCTTATTGCAGTTCCTTGAAAATAGAAATTATTTCCATTCTTTGTATTTTTATCATCAGTGCCTAGCAAGAGTTCTATCACTGTTGTTTTATTGAATTCTTGGGCATTTCAGTTCAGAGCAAAGGTGACAAGGCTGTGATAGGAAGAAGCTATAGGAACTGCAGGGGCCACACTAGCCCTTTCCCATAAGACAGACCATTGTAATTCAAAGGTGGACAATGAAGCATTGCTATTATCCAAGTCTGTCTTTTCTTTTTTCCACTCATGTTCTAGAGGTCTTGGACACTGAAAAAATTGCTGGTTAGTCTTACCAAGTCTTCTGAGAGGCACTAAATAAAATGAGGATGGACAATACAGCACTGAGAACAACAGCATGGGGGATTCCAGATGACCAAGCTAGGTTTATCTGCTTTCTATTTCCCCATTTTCTCATATACAAATGGAAATTCTTTAAAGACTGGACCAATCTGACCAAGGCACATCCACCCCTGACAGAGAAGAACTGGCTCAAATATCTATAAAATCCAAAGCAGGGTCCCTGATGCTCAATGCTGAGACAATTCCAGTCAAGTTTCTCTCTTCCATGCTTGTTGCTAACAGTCATAGCATGTTTGCCTCTTGATTATTCTTGAAAGACTTCTGAACTGACTTAAAAACCTCATGAGCACTAATTAGTAGACTGAAAGTCTACTAGTCTATTAGTTATTACTAATAAAGCATTAAGTATATGTATTAAAGGAAGGAGACTGGATGTTTATCAGAATGTGAAAACACGTTCATGACTACCTAGTGGCTAACTGACCTTGAAGTTAGAAGGATGGGAGTTTGAATCCAGCCTCAGACACTTGACACTTAACTAGCTGTGTGACCTTGGTCAAGTTGCCTAACCCTGATTGTCTTGTATCCAGGACTATCTCCAGTGGTCCTGATCCATATTTGGCTACTGGTCTCTGAAGGAGACTGGTCTCTGGAGGAGAAAGTGAGGCTGGTGACTTACTTAGCACAAGCCCCCCTCACTCAAATCCAATTCTTGTGCTTGCTCAGGCATCACCTTTCTGATGTCATGATCTTCGAGAAGGAAGGACCAAAAAAAATAAATGCAAAAAACCCCATCACAAAAGGTTAACCTATACCTGCTGAGAATCCCTTCAACAACATCTCTATCAGGTGATCTAGCCAGGTCCTCCCTAATTAAAGCCTATTCTTTGGAGTAGATCTGATTATCAGGAAGTTTCTTGTATCTAGCCAAATATGCTTCTTTGCAGCTTCTTCCCATTGTTCTTAGTCCAACTTTTGAGGATAGAGCAGAACACGCTTCACCTTTTTTCCATGGACAGATTTTTAAATACTTGAAAAATCATTTCTTCAGTCTTATCTATAACTATGCTTAGCATCTGAAATATGAATACAAAAATGAGGTCTGCCCCTGTTATCAGAGAACATACTTTTTGATGGGGGACACTGCCACAACACTAAATGGTATCTGGGGAGAGGTGTTTTGATTTGGGAAGGGGTGTGCTGGAGCTAGCTCCTGTAGAATCAATGTGAGCCACCATGCCTCAGAAGTCAGTAACTGCTGCAAATCAAAGCTTGACTTACAGTTTTTTCAGTTGTCTAGATCTCAGAAAGTTACACAGAAAATGTCAATAATTGAAGATTAAACTCAAAAGTGTGTCTTCATGTATTCTCCCCTACCATAAAAATCAATTGTTAAATATTTATCAGCACACTGCTATTTATAGGGATAATGAGTATTTCTATATACTGATATCCTTTCCAGGAACAAAGATAGTTGATTTGACAAGTGGAAAGATGGAGAGAGGGGGTAGAGAAGAGGGTGTGCCCTTGGTGACAAGATAGTTATTGAGAAGATGGTTGGAGAATGAAGGGAAGGGTGGCCCAGGCTAGGACTGGGTGTAGTAGATAACTGAAGGTATTGATTAGTCAGGAGAGACCAGGGTGCTTGTTTCTGGTGATGAAAGGGTTAAATACTCCTAAACATGTTTTCTGGTCTATATGGCAAAGTAACTAGGCAGAAGCTGTCTGGAGAGTGAGCATGTCTGTCACATTTTCCATCAGTCTTTTCTTCTCCACACTAAACCCTGAACACCATGGTCTCACTATCCCTCACAATCCTGGGAACTTTACTTGATCCTTCAATTTATAAATGTCCTTCGTATATTTGGCAATTGCAGCCCAATGCAGCACATCAGATGAGACCTGATCAGTGGCAAAGAGTAGAGGAACCATCACCTCCCTCATTATGGGGATGGTGCCTCTCAATACCAACTAAGATCATATTAGAATTTTCATTAGCCATTTTCCTGATTGACTCACATTTAAGTTATACTTTCTTCTAGATTCTGAAATCTAGAAGATCACCAAAAGACCTGAAGGGTCAAGGATTTCAATGACAGAGAATTGGCAGGAGACTGGAAACCCAGATATGTATGTGGTGAATGTTCAACAGCTAACTCTCCTGGAAAAAAAAATGAAGCTGAATATATTTTAAAAGTTTAGTTTGCTTAGGAGCAGCTAGGTGGTGCAATGGATAGTGAACTTGCCCTACAGTCAGGAGGAAGAGAGTTCAAATCCAGCCTCAGACTCTTACCACCAATGTGACACTGGACAAGTCACTTAACTCTATTTGCCTCAGTCATTTGTAAAAAGAACTGGAGAAGGAATTGGCAAACCATTTCAGTGTCTTTGCCAAGAAACTTCCCCAAAATGGGGTCATGAAGAGTCAGACAACTGCAACAAGAAGAAGCCTTTCAGATGCACTGGCACTGCTGAAGATACAAAGACAAAAAAACAAAATGAAACTGTTTCTGCCTTCAAAGATCTTCTATTTTATTTGGAGGAAAAATATGTCCATAAATAAATAAATAAATATATACTAAAAATTTCTGGGAACTAACAATCTGGAAGTAGGAGTGGGGAAAGGCGATCAGAAAGACACTTGGCAGAAGCCTTGAAAGAAACTGAGGATTACAAAATAAGGAGGGGAATAAGATTATAAATTAAGTAGGGAAAGCATTTCAGAAATGAACCTCTATTGCCTTTGCAAAAACAATGAGATTAAAATGGAATTTCACATCCAGGGAACAGTAAGAAGGCTGGTTTGATCAGAACAGTAATGTGAATTTAGTCTTGTGAGAGAGCTTGCGGACAGATTACTAAAGGGGTGTGTTGTTTTTTCAATTTTGAGACAATCCTGAAGCCACTGAATCTTTTTTAGCAGTGTGATTCGGCTGAGCTATTACTTTGGAAATATCATTTTGCTTACTAAATTTATAGCTCCTAAATGCTTTTTGAAGCCAAGGTCATTAAACTCTACCAGGTGTCCTAAACTCCCCTTTATTGGTTTTTCTCCCTGGCTTCTTTTACCCTATTTCTACTTCAGAGATAGCTTGTTTATTCATGCTTGTCTGTCAAAAGAGGGAATAAGTCCAGAGGATTTCTTAGATCCTCATCTGCCTCCAAAATCTATGATCCCCATCAATCTCTCTCACTTCCCCTGCTCCATCTTCATTTGCCTTGATGAATCCTATGGGTATTCAAAACTCTAGCCACATGCTTTATAGGGAAATGAACTCAAGGGTACCATGGATTCAAGCAAGGCATGACTATGGAAAAATAAATTGGCTTATTAAAAGTTCTGGAGGCATGGGATTTAACAGTAATCCTTTGTTCTAATGACTTCCATCGCCTCTTTCCAGTTTTCCAACTTTTTCTCTGGATAGGGATAAATACATCCCATACATCCTAGAGAAGTTGGAATGAGTTTCTTCTACAAGAACAACTTCTTGGAATGTCTTATTCTTTTTAAACTGTGGGTTCCCACATTCACAGAGCCATGGTCAGGCTGCCTTCCCCTAGTGAGTGACACAAATTCCCATGGGATCATAGGAGAAAGGGACTTTGGGGATACCGGGATATCCTTTGTCATAGGATGTGAAGCTGGGACAGAGAAGGACCAGCAGTGATTTCATTTATTCAATGGCAGTAAATATTAATAAATATTATGAGTCAAGAACTCTAGTGATACAAAGACAGGTAATTGAGGGAGACAGCATTAAACTAACTTTGTACAAACAAGCTAAATATAGGATATATGTGAAATGGTCAATGGAGGGAAGACACTAGAATCAAGAGGGATTGAGAAAGGCTTTCTATATTGTAGAAAATGGGATTTTTAGCTGGTACTTGAAGAAAGCCAAGGAAGCCAGGAGGCAGAAATGAGGAAGGGGAAAAATCTGTCTAGGAGATAAAAATCTGGTTGTTTCTCTCTTACTGTTCATAATAAAATACCAGTGTCATTGGATGAAGGTGTACATTGGAAGTTAGGGGAAGGTGCAATGCGTAGGAAGATTGGAAAGTTGGGAGGGGATGAAGCAAATGATGAAGAACTTTGAATCCTAGAGAGAGGATTTTGTGTTTTATCCTAGAGGTGATATTTCTTTTACAAGAAGTTCATTGATTAGGAGAGGGACAAGGTCAGATCTTCACTTTAGGAAGATCCCTCTCAGCAGAGTGGAGGATATACTAGAGTGGGAAATAACATGAATTTGCTTGTCAACCTTTGTACAGGGCCTTGCTAATCTTCTCTATATTGCTTCATTTTGAGCTTATGTGTTGCCAAAGCAGCACAGGGAGAGACATGAGGCAGGCAGACCCACAAGCCAGTTATTACGGAAGTCTGGGATGATTGCAATATCAAAAGAGAGAGAAAGAAATATATTTATAGTTTTGCGGGGGCAGGAAGGAATCTTGGAGGTCATTTGTTTTTCTACTTCATTTTACAGATGAAGAAACTGAGGCTCAAGAAAGTCATAGAAGTAGCAAAAAAGCATAACTAGGGGTCAGATTCAGATCATTTGACTCCACATGCACTTTCATGGTGCTACCAGTTGATGCTACCAGCATTAGCAGATGCCTCTCAGCAAACTGGACAGCTGCAATGGGGGAGGTAACCCTGTGCCCCCAGCTTGATAAGATCCCTTTCTACAATCAGAAGGTTGCAGCTGAACAAAGTAAATGCTGCTCTGTGGTTCACTTATGTTTATCTTCCTGTTAATCATGTCTGTCTGCTTGTCTATCTCTGCCTCTTTCCTCTGTCTCTCTTCTGTCAGTCAGTTAGTCTCTGTCTGTGTCAGTCTCTCTCACCAACTCCTCTTTCTCGAAGTTCTCAGCCTATTCCTCAAAGCTTCTTTTTGTTCTTCCTACTGGGTCTATTGACAAATGGCTCACTTCCTGCTCCTGAGGCTACCCTTCTTCCCACTCCTACCTCCACTCCCATTTTGGAGAGAAGCCCGGTTCTATAGGGTTGGGTGGGGCTAGGGAAGGAGATGAGAAAAATATGTATGTATATTATACACACACACACACACACACACACACACACACACACACGGCAGAATGCATAGAAAAAAGAATAACAGGTACCCAAAACATTATAGAACATCAGAGGAAGGAACAATGACCTAGGACTGGAGTAAATAGGCAAGACTTCACTTGTTAATCAATAGCGAATAGTCAACAGCCCTGTATGGCTGTCTGTGAGTGGAAACTTAATAGCAACCAAGAGCATGAATGAATCCTCACTAAGTGTGATCTTGTACAAGGCATTTCCCTTCTCGGACTCTCCTTTTTCCCTTTCATTTTTTCTTCATTTCCCACCTAACTGGCATGCTTTTGTGTTCCCCAAAAACCTATCATCCTGCAAGATCATATCAACCTTAGTACTCACACCTCATCATTATTTTTTATAAATCTCTAAATATGCAGACTGGGATAAAAAAGACAGGAGAATGGAGAAGCATAGTATTGTTTTTTTTTTTTTTACTTTTGAAAAATATTTTATTTTTTCACATTTACTTGAAAAATAATTTCAACATTCAGTTTTTAAAATGTTGAGTTCCAAATTCTCTCCTTCCCTCCCTCATCTCTCCCCCTGACATTGTAAGCAATTTGATATAACTTATACATGTACAATCAAGGCAAGTTGTTCTCTAACAAAAAAATAGCCTTGAAAGCATTATGATACATTTAATAGAGCACTAGTCCTGAATTCAGGCAACTTGAGTTCAAATCCAATTTCAGACACATTAATTGTGAAACCCTGAGTCACACTTAACTGCTGCCTTCTTCAATTTGCTCTTTTGTAAAAATAGCATAGAGGATAATAGCATCCACCTCCCAGGGTTGTTGTGAGGGTAAAATAAGACAATATTTGTAAAGTTTCTTGGAAATATTAAAGCGCTGTATAAAGCTATGTAGTCTGTTGGATAGAAAACCGGGTCTGGAATAAGTAAAATAAGTCTTCCTGAGTTTAAATCTGATCTCAGATACTTATTAGCTGTGATCCTGGCAAATCACTTCACCCTGTTTGCCTTGGTATCCTAATCTGTAATATTAACTAGAGAAGGAAATGGCAAACCCCTCCAGTATCTTTGTCAAGAAAACCCCAAATGGAAATAAGAGTTAGACATGACCGAAAAACAACTGAACAACAACATTAGAAATATCTCTATGGGTAGGTGAGGTGGGGAGGTTACTCATCTAGGGTTTATAAGTTATGAGTACATCATCTTTGAGGACACTGAATCATTGGAATGTGTCCAGAGGCTGACCAAAACCGGAGGAGGGAGTAAGAAGGTTGCCTGACTCTAAACAATTGTTTGAAAGGTTATCATAAGGACAAGGGATTAGACTCATTCTCTATTTCTCCTAAAGACAGAACCAGAAACAATAGATGGAAGTTCCAGAGATACAGATTTTCACACAATTTCATTGTTGTAGGCAATATCAGTGGTCATAAAGTCCAAATCCAATCCATATCCCCAGCAAAAAATTTCTCCAGCATATAAGAAATGATGAGCAGGTATATTTCTGAAAAACCTGGAAAAACATGTACTGATGCAGAATGAAGTAAGTGATGATCAACTATGAATGCCTTAGCTATTCTCAACAATATAGTGACTAAGATAATTCTAAAGGACTCCTGATGAAGTATACTTTCCTCCTCCAGAGAAAGGACTGATTGAATCTGAATGCATATCAAACCACACTGTTTTTACTTAAATTTTTTCATGGGTTTTTTCCTTTTGGTCTGTTTCTTCTTTTATAACATAACTAACATGGAAATGTTTTACATGATTGAATTCAAAAATTGTCTTTGCATGTAATTGGGAAAAATATTATTAATTTTTTTAACTCCCTCCAGCATATCTGTCAAATAGTCATTCAACCTGAAAACCTTCAATATTTCCCAAGGCGGCTCATTCCACTTTTTAGACAGCTCCAGTTATTATGACCTTTCTTTTTCTTTACATTTAACACAAATTTGCTAGATGTAAGGAGATACATTTTTAAAAATATATTTTTATTTGACTTTCAATAAAAAACAAACCTTTTTCTCCCCTTACTCCTTCTCTTTGAAAAAAAGAAAAGGAAAGGGAAAAACCCTATACAAGGAAAAACTTGTTAGCTAGATGGCACAGTAGTTAGAACACTGGTCTTGGAGTCAGGAGGACAGAAGTTCAAATTCAACCTCAGACACTGGACACTTACTTGCTAGCTGTGTGACCTTGGACAAGTCACTTAACCCTGATTGCCTCTCATCCTGGACCATCTCCTGTTGCCCTATTTGGATACTGACTTTGAGGCCACATTCATCCTCAGTGAAAGCCTTTGATAACCTGAATGAAAACATCATGCTAAAAGGTATGGGAGCAAGTTTCACTCCAATGTTTCACTCTATTAGTGAGTGGGAAACCTCAAGGCCATTGTCCACTATTCAGAACCTGGGCATGCATGCCATCATGAACTGATTTATAGTACTGATGAACTTCTCTGGGCAACCAAATGTTGACATAATTTTCCTTAAACCCTCACTACTGATGGTATCAAAGGCCTTGGTCAGATCTACAGATGTTGTATATAGACCTCTGTTCTGTTCCTGCATTTTTCCTGGAGTTGTTGGACAGAAAATACTATATCGATTGTTCCTCGACCCTTTCTGAAACCACACTGGCTCTGAGGGAGGCAATCATCTTCCAGGTGAAGGATCAATCTATTGAGGACTCTGGCAAGAATCTTACCAGCAATGACTAAAAGAGAAATAACCTTATGATTGTCACAGGACAATCTATTCTCTTTGCCTTTATAGGATGGAGCCATCCTTGAATTCTTAGGGGATAACCTCTTCATGTCATATAACCTGGAAAATTTCATTCAGTTTTTGGATGAGCAATGAATCCCCCACCCTCAGGTCTCTCTTAAGAATTTTAGAATTGATTGTCCACCATGGCAGACACTGGCACAGGACTGCCAAACATGGTGTGCCCTCATCAGTGAGGGTGCTGCTCTCTATGAGGAAGGCAGAATTGAAGCAGCTCAAAGGAAACAGGACGTAAGTAAGTTTAGAGTATTCACCCTAGATGTTCACATGAACTACTTGTGCCCAACCTGAGGTAGAGCATTCTGAGCTCATATTGGTCTGATCAGTCACAGATGAACACACTGTAATTTGTCTCAAACATAGTGATGTCATTTTGATCTTCGTTAACAAAGGACAAGAACCAACCAACCATCTAGACTAGACTCAGATGACTCTGGAGGGAGAAAGTGAGGCTGGTGACTTAGTACAGCACAGCACCCCTTATTCAAATCTAATTCATGTGCTTCTTATGGTATCACCTTCCTGATGTAATGGTCTTCTTTGAGAATGAAGGACAAACATCATTCATAGCAATTAGAGCTATCCAAAATTGGAATGTATTGCCTTTGAGGAAGACCTAAGCCCAGACTTGAAAACTTGTTGAGAATATTGAAGAGATAATTCCTATTTAGTTATAATTTGAATTAGTCAAGTTTTGACATTACTTCCATCTTTTAAACTCCATAATTCTATGAGATGGTACAATGATATGGCAGACCCAGGAGATAGGTGCTATGTTAATTTCTCAGAACTGTATTGCATATCCATTTAAAGAAAATTAACAGAAATCTCAAGGGAGGGCCAGATGTAGGAGAGTGACTACCTAAATAGACTAAATTAAAGCAAAGAAATGGAAGTAAGGAGAGCAAGGGCAGACTTATCCAGGAGTACCCTCACTGGAGTTAAGAAGAAGTTTAGCCAGAGATTGGGGCAACAGGAGTCTGGGGAAGGAGCCAGGCACCAAGCTGAGGAAGGAGTAAATTAGAATAGAAAATGGAGCTATTTGAAGTTTACATCTGCTATCAATGACTAATTTTTTATTCCCTTTGAGTTGGGTGGACTAGTGATTAACTGGGAGTGAGACTTACACCCTCTTGGGTATAAATGTAGGGAAGAGGGATAGCAGCCTTTTAAGAATGAATACTGAGAGGGCTTAATACATCATTTGCTTAATTGGTGTTGCTAGTAATTTTATTTCATTGAATTTGCCTTTGATTTGAATTTCTAGTCATTGAACTGAAAGCCAAGAATTAATAAGGTCCATGAACAATAGTTATAAGTAAATGGCTATCTTAACAATACCAGAAAATTGGAGCATAATTAAGAAAGGGTCATATCATGGCCTTTGAGAGTATGGAGGAAAAACAACCTTGTTACCGATTAATGTATTATTTGAATCAATACCTCCATTCTACTTAGACTGATTACACAAGTATGATCCCCACCGATGTTACCACCAAAGTGTGAGCTAGGAGATTTTTGGACCAAATTCTTTATATGAACTATCTGCATTATTTTTCTCCATCAAAGTTTCTGATTAATTGTGTTGATTGACAGGTGGATTGACTAAAGGCTATATAAACCAAGAATCATGTGCTAGGGAGTGGAAGCTACTTCCGATTAATGCACTAATAAATTTCTTTTCAGTTTGGTTGCTCACTTTATTTGATGTCCAGGCTTGTTGAACTATTAGTGGGTGAAATATTCTAGAAGCCCAGATGATTAGGAGACCCAATTATGCAGACAGAGCAAAAAAAAAGTTTTATTGATGACCTTTACTTTTTGCAGCTCTGTTTCTTCTCAATTAACTACTCCTCCACTCCCTTAGTACTCCAACTTGTAATAAAGAAAAATTTGAGAAAAAAATGGCTATCATAATGATCATGTTCAATACTCTATACCTACAGCCCACTATTTCTCTATCAAGAAGAGGAAAATGCTTTTCATCATCCTTCCTCTGGAGCCAAAGTTGTTCATTTCATTTGAATTCTGATGTCTTTTTAGTATTGTTTCATTTACTAGTTTTTCCTGAAAGAAATTAACATTCCTTTTCCGAATTCCAAAGCACCGTGTCCTGGAGTTTACCATTATCTTGATTCTAACTTTCTTTACTCTGCATCAGCTCAGTATGTCAGTTAGTCAAAGTTCTTATGTGCCAGACATGTTTCTGACCATAAGGAATAGAAAGAAAAGCAAAAACAATATGATAAATCTTTCTGTCCTTCCTATATTCATTGTTTCTTTCAGTTCAATAATGCTTCATTATTTTTTGTTCAAGTTGTCCAATTATCTCCCTATTTTTGAGAACCCACTTTGTTTTCCATTTCTTGGATAGAAAAAAGTGGAGAGTTTTAATTTCCATGGACCTTAAAACAGACTCAGAGAAATTTGAAATACCAAATGTCCAGTACAAGGAAACATGGAACCCATAACAAGACAGTAAAGCAGACTAACTTTATTAATACTTCAAAATAAAAGGAAATCAGGAAGAATGATAGAAATAGTCCCATCACATCCATTGGAGGTAGAATTGGGTGCTCTACTGGAGTTTCTGAGATGATGGGATGCCCCCTCCCCTCAGATCAGTGTAGATTTTTTTCTGTGTCTAACAGGAAACCAGGAAGAAAAGAGCTAGGCCGAGATTGGTACGGGTTCATGATAGTGGACTTCTGGGAAGTAGGAGGCCAGTTGATATTTAGATTCCATATGGTAGGACAGAGGTGTTGGTTTGTTAGTATTGGTCTTATTCTCACAGGGGAGCTCAACTTATCAATCAGGAGTTTTTGAGTGTTCTTGCTACTTCTTCATTTATCAGATTGGGAAGCTGCTGTATTCTTTACATAATTCTTCCAGCAAGAATAAGTATTTTAGTTTTTGCATTTTTCCATGAAACATTATCCCAATAAAGTCTTCTTAATGTTGTACATTGACCCTTGGTCTGCTGAACAGGGCAGACTGTCTACTTTGGGGCTCCACTGAGTAAATTTTCTATACTTAACATTGGAGCTCAGTAAATGGAGCACACTACTGACCTGGTTTAGGGTAGGTACCTGAAACACTCCTTAAACACTTAAAACTCCTCACCTCATTATAACTTGACTGCTCCCTGAACGTGATCAATTCCTGTCTTGACCATCAGACAGGAGAAGAAAGTTGGAGGGGTAGGGAAATGACTGGATCTGGTAATAATGAAGATTAAACTTAAAAGAATATTGTGATTACTCTTCCCACCCCTTCAGAATAGTCAGTTGCTATATATTAACCAGCACATCCCTACTCCCACCTCTTTCTCTGGTAATGAAAATCAAATCAACATTCCTTTTTCTCCTAAGAAAGGTAATATATTATCAACACCCTTTAATATAAGCAAAGATTACATTTTGATTATCATTCCCCATTCCCTATATCCTTTCATGTCAGACAAATCCTGTCTATCAATATCTCTCTCCTATTCCTTCCTGCCCTTCCAGTTTGTCTTGTGATAACAAACTTTTTCATATCAAATCTGTACTCTTTGGAAGTCATATTGCATATAGTTTGAAATTATTTGTATGTGTAAATTCCCTGAAGGTAGGGATTTACTCCATTGCCTATCACAGTACCTCATATATAGCAATTAGTTGAACTGAATCCAGTTGAATTTAATTGATCTGAGTGAATAAGGAGAAGACAATTTCTTCTTCCTAGGGCATTGACAAGTGCCTTTTTATGTTCTTGGGCCAACCCTGGCCTTTAGGGCCAACTACATCCAGATTCAGCTGGAGTGATTTTTCTTTGGGGCTCTCAGCCCAGCCAAGACTAAGCCTGGGGAACCAGTTGGGGGACTTATAACTTTTCCTCAAGAACCTGTCCTTGTTTATTCAGTCCAATCAAAGCAAGGCCATTGCTGGGAAGGCAGGAAAGGGAGAGACTTTGGCTTTCACAAAACTTTTTCATCCGTTTTAATACTGTTTGGCCTTTCACTCTGTTTAGAAAAAGAAGAAATAATCACCTCTGAAGCACATACTCTATCCCCACACAGAACCACACATATTTTTAAAATTTAGTTAATCTCCTCTAATCCTAGGGTTATGTTTCACTTTGAGGTTACAGTAATGTGAGAGATTCACAGCCTGGAGTAAGGTAAGCCCCTTTATTTTAGACATGAATGTACTTACTAGTCCAAGAGCCTTAAAGAAACGTAAGATTGAACCAAAGCAGGGATTCTTAACCTTTCTTGAGTCATGAACCCCTTTGGCAGGTCAATGAAATGGGATAATATTTTTAAAGTGCTTAACACATTGCTGGACGAATAGGAAGTGCTTATTCCCTTCCCATTCTCAGAAAATTGTTTTTTAATTGTGTATTTTATTTTATTCCAGAACATATGAAGCTAATCAATACAATGATTTAAAATATGAATGGGATTCATTTCAAATTTGTGCACTTAACACTTAAATTTATTTTCTATAAGTAATCCTTTTTTTTTATTTTTGCAAGGCAAATGGGGTTAAGTAGCTTGCCCAGGGCCACACATCTAGGTAATTATTAAGTGTCTGAGGTCGGATTTGAACTCAGGTACTCCTGACTCCAGGGCTGATGCTCTATCCACTGCACTACCTAGTCACCCCCATAAGTAATCCTTATTCATTGCCATTAACAGTAATATCAATAGTAGTTCTGCCCTCATGAAGGCAGAACATTAGCTTTATTGATATATATATATATATCAAGATGATGCAGGCTATTTTCAGTATTACTCTCTGACAGTATGGTTCAATACTTGATTGGGATTCAAAATATCACTGTACAACTGTACAATAAAAATTATATCAAAATGGTTTGATAAGCTTGGTTGGGACAATGGATAATGCTAAGACAAGAAGCTAGAAGTCCTGGGTTCAAATCTTGCCTCAGTCATGAATTAGCCGTGTGACTCTGAACAAATTGATTCTAGTAGTAGAATTCAGTCAGTTTGATATCCAATTTTATACTGAGTTAGGCAAAATGGCACTTGTAATTAGGGTTCACTCTAAGGTGGGTGCTTGGGCACCCAAAGTAGAAATCACAAATTTACATTCCTTACTCTATTTTTAACATTCATTTTTGAAGCACCCATAGTAATGTTCATTCCATCCACAGGTGAAAAAAATTGATAGAACTATGCTTGTAATATTAATTTATTCATTTTTTAAAACTCATACTTTTGTTGAAATACTACGTTTTAATTCCCTCATTTTGTTTACTTCAATAAACAAACATATAACATAAAGGAAAAAAGTTCCAAACAACCAGGGGGTGACAAAGTGTCATTTGTTTTTACTTTGTATATAATGCCCCAAATTCCCCTGAGATATTATGAGTGCGTTGGCTTTCCCTGAATGGTGGAACCAATAGAAAATTGGGACAAAATGAACCAGTAGAAATATAAATTTCAAGGGTAATCTTATTGTCCATTTTGAAAGTCATGTAAGTAGTAGAAAAAAGTTAGAATAGGTAGAATGAGTTTTGGTTCTGCATACATTCCAACATGTGGCTACTTTTGTTCCAAAAGGATACATTTGCTTACTATGAGTAATATAACACAATCAAGTTTTGTGTACCTCTTTTATTGTTGTTATTGGAGAATTAAATGCATGAAATTTTAAACTACCTTTTGGTATATCTTTTTGTATACATAAAAGGTCACTAGACAGAGAACTGGTTGGTAATTTATTTGAATTCTACCACTGGATTAATCCCTTGTGAACCTTGTGACTGAGAGAAATGTTTATTTCTCTTATATTTAATAACCTTTTATGGAATTAGGACCAAAGTTTTCCCCCCTTTTCTACTTCCTCATCCAGAGATTGTGGGAAATCTTGGGCAAAGACTAATCCAGGCTAAGATCTAATCAAAGACAGTTAAAAAAATTCTAAATTTATTGGACTAGGTGGATTCCTATTCATTGAGTTTACAAAGACAGGTCTGGAAAAATATGTATTTTTTTCTTTTGTCAGACAGATGAAATGGAAGTTGATAAGTCTCTTTGACCATGTCATACCCCCAAGACCCTCAATGGAGCATAACCTACTTCTAATTATAATATTCATTATCTCTTTAATTATTATCCAATCAGAATTGATTGTCACTCTCAGGAATATCTGCTCTTCCAAGGTCATATAAACTGTGAACCAACCTCCATTAGGGGCTTTGGCATTTAAGAGTGTCACTTAAAATTCAAAATAAATAGAATCTTTCTTTAGAAAAAAGAATGCCACTGACCTCTTTTTATTAATAATATCTTTTATTACTAAAATACTAGCATTATCAATAAAATAACTACCCAGAAACTATATCACTCTAACTTTTTCAAATGTCACAGTGATTGTAGATGAATCTCTCTAAGACACAGTATCCTCAAATGAAAATGGGACTGTAATACAGTTTTACATTGTGTACTTTGTCAAGTTGTGGTGAGGAAAATACTTTGGAAACACTAAAGCACAAAGGAAATGAAATTTGGCATTATTCAGAATTTTGTTCTCTTTTAAGGAGCAGTATGTAGAGCTGTGATCCTAAGGGATCTAGTGAATGCCACATGGGACATCAATTGGAATTTCGATCTAGAGATCTAGTAAACATTTTTCAGCAGGCAGTACTAGTGAGTAGAGAGGGAAAAGTAGATATGTTTTTAAACAAAATTCTGACAAGGACCAAAAAAAGGATCATTATATGAGGATCTGAGGAGTGGTACTGCCATAAGAGATAGGAGTCCACAGGGAGCCTTTAATAAAGAGTAAGCACAAGTCATGTTCTAAATGGTCTCCATACTGGTAAAATGAAAATTCTGGGTCTATGAATCCAGAAGATTGGCAAGTAAAGTCATTAAAACTCAGAGGAGCCAATGAAAACATTTTTTTAAATCAAGTTTTATATTTTTTCAGTTGTCAAACTTTTTTCTCCTTCTCCCTCCCTCCACCTACTTTTTGGAAAAAACCTTCTAAACTTCTAAAAAATTCATCTAAGTGTTACATGAATTGCACATATTCATTGCTATACAATCAAGCAAAATAAATTCCCATATTGGCCATATCCAAAAATGTATATTATCTTGCCCTAATGAACAAGTCCATGATGATATCCCTATTATTAGGAGGGCAGCACTGTATTTTATTAGGAATTGTATTTATTGGAATCATGGTTGGTCATTTGGTTGATCAGAATTCTTAAATCATTGATGTGGAAACAGAAACTTCTGCTTATTTCACTCTGCAGTAGTTGATGCAAGTTTTCCCAAGACCTTTCCATGTTCTTATTTTTTATAGCACAATAGCAGTATTCCGTTATATTCATATATCATAACATATTCAGCCATTTTCCAGTTAATGGACAACTGTTCTTTATCATCACAAAAAAGAGTTGCTTAAATATTTTTGTATATGTGGTTTTTTTCCTTTGTTTTTGATCTCTTTGGGGTATAGTCCTAGTAATAATGTCCCTGGATCAAAGGGACATTTCTAGTGTTAAGTAACTTTTAATCCCTTTCTAGAATGGTTTCTAGAATAAATTCTAGAACTATCAATGCACCTCAATCTCATGATCCCTCCAACACATTATTATTTCTCCTTTTGTCAATTTTGCCAATCTGATAGATTGATGATAGAGCCTCAGAGATGCTTTAATTTTTATTTCTCTAATTGCTAGTAATCTAGATCACTTGAAAAATGGCATTTAATCTTATAAATTTTAATCAGTTCTTATGTAAAGAGAAATTTGTTTCAAAGTGTTTTCCCCCAGTTAACTTTTTTCCTTCCAATATTAGTTACATTGGATTAGTTTATGCAAAACCCCCCCACAACTTTTAAATGTGATATAATCTACAGATAAAGAATCAAATCCAAAGAGGAACAGTGAATTCCTTATTTGGGATCACCATAGAGGAATATAATATTTGACTCATTTAAACCTAAACCTGACTGAATTCTGCTATAGAACTGAAAAAAACAAAACCTGTTTTAACAACTTCCATCCTCTTTGGGTTAAATAGATAAAGCTCAGTTGCACAGGCCACTCTAACTATCCTGGCTTCTGCCAATATTGACCTTAACACTGAACTTGGAACTTTACTGATCGACTTCCTTATTAGACTAGACCACAAGACTATATCCCATTGGTCTGTAGGCCATATACTCTAAAAAGCCTGAAAAATCTATTAGACAGGTCTGTTGTTCCCAAGGAACCTAAAGCTCTTAGCATCAAACAATCTTCCTTGACTATTCACTTTAATTTTTCTCCAGTCTTGTGAACTTTCCTATGGGTGAAACTCTTCTTGAGTTCTCAAGAAACTCAGACTGAGAAATTCCTGCCAAGATCAACATAAATTAATAGCATGTAGGATCTAGATTTATTAGCTCTCAGTACATTGTTTCTGTGTGATTTTTATAATTTCAGTTTATGAAGTTTTAGTTGGTACATTTTTTTATGTGATGAACTGCATAATCTGCTCATCTTACATGTATAATTGTAATAACCTTGACTGGACTTTCTTTGTTGAAAGCAGTCATTTCCAGACATTTTTCCTTGAAGGTAACACATCTTGAGTGTATACTCCAATATGTGTATTTTTACTTATTTATGAATTATATGCATGCAAAATGATATTATTGTGTGCATTATAAAAGCTTACACAAAATGGAAATTAGCAAAGTATGAGATAAAACTGAAATAATATACTCCTTTTTTTTTTTTCAGGAGGCAATTAGGGTTAAGTGACTTGCCCAATGTCACACAGCTAGTAAGTGTGTGAGGTAAAATTTATAAATGAAATAATGGTTGACCTTATAATCAATAGGGGACCATTGAAGTTTTTTGAGGGAGGGATGGTGGTAAGATGGTCAGATCTGCACTGTAGAAAACTCACTTTGACTGCTGTGTGGAGAATGGATTGTGAAAAAAGACTTGTGATAAGACCAATTGAAGACTCTTTCACTAGTCCAGGTGAGAGGTGATGGGGATCTCAATATGAGGCTATCTAAGTAGAGAAATGGAAACAGATGCAAGAGATATAGAGGTAAAATCAGAGATGTGCTGCTGCCAGCTGATCAGAGAGACATGTTAAATTTACACATCAGGAACTATGTCTCATTTTTTTGTTTGTTTTGTTGATTGCATAGATTTAAGAAAGTGATGGAGGAAATGTTAATGTTGCAGATTTAATTAAAAAGCATATCATGAATACATTTCCCCCAAATTGTCAGGAAGGAAGGAAGTACCAGGCAGTGGTGGTTGGGGGCTGGAATTTTCCAAATGCCACCTGTATCCCTGTGAGATCCTTTAGGTTACTATCTCAATAACCTGCTGGACCAATAGAGATCTAGAGTTTTTACATCAAAGGAAGGGAGTAGAGTGTTAGTATATGGGGTGGAAGATGTGACCCATCTTCCTTTTCTCTGACTGGTTGATCACATCTCTTGGAGGCAGTTCATACTCTTCCATTCACCCATCCTCTCACATGCCCAAATCCTCCAGAGTCCTTCTGCTATGCTACTTCTTTGAAGATCATTGGCAGAAGAGAAAGTTTGAAATCTTTTGTGGCCATTCAAGGTCATCCATGATTTGATCCCATATTGTTTATCTCATTTATTTCCCAACAGAACTTTTAGAACTAGAAATGACCTCATATATATTACCCAATCCAATTTCTTCATTTCACTCTCATTTTGCTGTGTAAATGACCAAAAAGATGACAAATGTATTTCAGTGTGGGCAAATGTGACATAATGTATGCAAGGCAAAAATGATTCAAATTATGCTTTCAAAATGATGTGACATGAATTATTAATTACAAACCATTGGGAATCTTCACAGATTATTGAAGACTCTCCAGAAAGTAGTTGATTTCTAGAACCAATTTATAGGGTGAGTTCTAAAAACTAGTGCAAATAGAAAACATACTATATAAAGAAGGATATATTTTGAGTAGAGATATGACATATGAGTTATGACAGATTTCCATAGTGGGGAGCAGAAGAGTTCAGGTAACCTAGTAACCTGGAGGTATGATCTGAAAACTCATACCCTTTATGTGCCCATAGAACTTTGGATGTTAAACCATGGAAAGGTGAATATACATTTAACAGGTTGTGTATAGGGCTGTACCTGGTATTTTTAGTCTTGGGGGCTCCTTCAATCATAGATAAGACGAAAGCTTTGGGGCTTAAAATATTTTTAGCAACAGATGACCAATCTAGATCATCATGGGAGCTTGTCTCAATGCATTTTGAATGAGGTTCAGGATGCCAGGATAAATACAAGGAAGCACAAGGTTGTAAGACAGAATGTGAAGCAAGAAGGCTTTACTGAGGGGAAATGCAATAAAAAGGTTTAATCAGGAAAGATGGAAATAAGTTCTCTGGAAAGTCTGGTACAATTGGGTATGCTAAAACTGATAAATATCTGGTGGGTTTTTATAGTGTTTTTTTGGACCCCAGTACATGGTGAGGAAGTGAGTAATTATCATCAAGGTGTTTCTAACCACAAAAAAGATGGTGTCAAACCCATGGGACAGGTTCAGAAAGTCCCTCTTGTTTTCTGGCCTTCATCTTTTTTGCTACAGGAATAAATATTTTACTCTAGCTATACCCTTCCTCCTGTCTGGTACTTCACTCCTTTTCTAGAATCTTCTGTGCCCATAACTTCTCAACTAGAATCCTATGCCCCATGTAGGTTTGCTAATTGGAGGCTCTTGGTCTGAGAAGTTAGAGGTGGGACATCAATAGAAAGCACCTGAGTAAGATCTCATCTCCCTTTAAAACCCTTTATCCTGGGGGCAGCTAGATAGCACAGTGGATAGAGTACTGGCCGTGGAGTTAGGAGGACCTGAATTCAGATCTGACCTCAGACACTTGTGTATGACCTTGGGCAAATCACTTAACCCCCATTGCCTTGCAAAAACTTAAAAAAAAAAGAGAGAGAATCCATATGCTGAACTGTCTTGTCTCAGCTCTGGGTGGGTGAGTTCTATAATACATTGACCTTCTGCCCCATTCTTGGGGACATCCTCTCTCTTGGATCCAGGGAAGAGAGTTGATACATGATTCAGGAGAAGGCATTTTTGTAAGTCTGTCCCCAAGACCTATTACATAGAAGATGCTCAATAAATACTTGATAATAGATTTGTTGGTGGTCTCTCCAATCGGAAGGAATGGTCAGAGAGTTGAAGCCGGGTTTGCCCAAGCAGAGGAGTAGTCTCTCTGTAGGTAAATCATTGAACCTACTTCCTCTTCTAGTTGGGCCAAAGAACATCACAACTACTTTGGTGATTGCCTTGTTGTCTCTGCCTCTTGCCTATTTCCATTTCTAATACTGAGATAGAGCAGTTGATCCAGTGTCAATCTTGAGTCCTTAGTTCAAATCCTTCATTAGCCACTTATTAACCCTTAATCTTCCTCAGTCTCAATTTCCTTCTGTAAAATATGAAAGCTAGAATTGATGGACTTTAAGGTTGCTTCCAATTTTAAATCCTAAGTCTTAAGCCTTCCCTTCTAGTGAGAGAAAATAGATCAAATAAGGATCCTTTGCCTTTAGAATCGCTGGTTGACCTCACCTTCTTAGGAAAGTCTTTTAAATCCTAAAAACTATTGCAGCTGATTGTTACTCAAGTTAAGGATGCTTTACAAATCTAGATAGGGGTGGAAAAAAGAATAAAGTGGGTTAAAAAAAGGCAAGTTCAATTTCTTCATAGCAAGAGGTTGAATTATATATAAGCCCTGGAAAAGGCTTAGAGTTATCCATATGTAATCAAAACTTTTATTTGACAGATAAAGAATATGGGGCTTAATTGCTTTAGATTAAGTGACCTGTCCAATGGGGTCATCTGAGTCTTCCCCACTACAAGTCCAGCAATATATACTTATTATACTTATTGCTTCTCTAAGACTAAAGACCAAAGTGTCCTCTGATGATTTGTGATCTCATGGAAGTCAATTTTTACCAACTTGGAAAAAAAAAGTTGAGAACATGTGCTCTAAGATAGCAATAGTTGGTTGATTTTTCCAACATGTCATGAAATTCAGAAGGAGTAACTTTGGATAGATCATGTAGTATTGAAAATTTAGAAACTTCTTCCCCTTCCCTAACCTTACTCCCAATTTCATTTGGTTCAGATTCCTAGAAAATATTGCACTTATATACCCTTCTTCAATCTGGAAAGGGTAAAGTCACTAGTTTCTTATTCCAGTTCCAGGGTAACCTCTTGGAAAATCTACACTCTATATTTTCCAGGACAAAGCCTTGGATGTGGTCTCTTACTTTGGGGAAAGATCATTCAATGGTCTTTTTTGTTTGCATTTTGGGAGGGTATTTCCTGTTATATGTTAAACTATAATTGAGCCAAATTGAAATACTATATGAGCTGTACAATGACTGGAGTGACTCTAAGAAATGACAGCAGAAAATGCAGGTTCCCAAAGGGCAGCATGAAGGAATAGAAAGAACACTGAAATCTGAATCAAAAGAGAGTTTGAGACCAAGTTAAACTATTTCTTATTTTTTGATCTTGGCAAATCATCCAAGATTATTAGTTTTCTATAAAATGGGAGTGAAAACAGTGCATATTTTATCTTTTGTAATTTGAGGAAAACATTTTGTAAATCTTAAAAATAAATATGTTTATGGTTCATAAAATATGATGCTTCCTAACATTGATGAAGCATTCTGTGGTTTTAAAAGTATTTTGAAGTTTTATTTAATTTGATATTCACAAGAAACCTATGATGTAAGTCTGCTACTGTCCTCCATTATATATTCCATCAACAATGAATTAGTTTTCCAATTTCCCTAAATTACCTCAAAAATTGATCATTTTCCTTTTTTGTCATTTTAATCAATCTGCTATGTGTGAGGTGGTACCTGAGAATTGCTTTAATTTCCTTTTTAAAATCAATAATGATTTAGAGCTTTTTTCATATGACTACAGATAGCTGTTTTTTAAAAACTGAAAACTGTCTGTTCATATCCTAGTTATCAGATTGGCTAATATGAAAGAAAAGAAAAATGTGAAATGTTAGAGAAGATGAGAGAAAATTGGAATACTGCTATTGTTGGTGGAATTGTGAATTGAAATGGCTATTTTGAAGAGAAAATTGGAAGTATACCCAATGGTCAATAAAATCGTGTATAAACTTTGATCTAACAATACCACTATTAGGTCTATCCCAAAGAGATCATAAAAAAAGGGAAAAGCAATTTACATATACAAAAACATTTAAAACACTTCCATTTGTTGTGGTAAAGCATTGGAAACTGAAGGAATATCCTTCAATTGGGGAATTCTGAACAAGTTGTAGTATGTGAATGTAATTGTGCCATTAGAAATGATGATCAGGTGGATTTCAGAAAAATTCAGAAAGATTTGCATTAGCTGATGCTGAGTGAAGTGAGCAGAATCAGGAGAACATTGTACACATTAAGAGCAAAACTGTGCAATGATCAACTATAATTGACTTAGTTCTCAACAAAACAATGATCTAAGACAATTCTAAAAGGTTCAAGATGGAAAAAATGCTATCCACATCGAGAGAAAGGATATGGAATCAGAATGCAGATTGATGCATTTATTTTCACTATTTTGTGTGTGTGTGTGTGTATGTGGTTTTTTTCCCTTTTGTTTTGTTTCTTCTTTCACATGACTAATGTGGAAATATGTTTACATGATTTCATAAGTATAACCTATATCATATTACTTACTATCTTGGGGAGAAGAGATGGAAGGGAAGGAGAGAAAATTTGAAACTCAAAATCTTAAAAAAATGAATGTTGAATAGTTACATGTAATTAGAAAAAATAAAATACTGATCACCAAAAAAAATTTGCTAATGCTTGTCCCCTTAATTTATTTTTTTCTTGTCTTATTACTATAACTAGTATTTCTAGCATGGTATCAATAGAAGAATTGATAATGGTCATCATTTTCTTATTAGAAAGGACTCTGGTTTATTTGTCCTACATATAGTGCCAGATGTGGGTTTTAAATAGATATTTTTTTAATTTTAGAAAGGTTTTATTTATTTTGAGTTTTACAATTTTCCCCCCAATCTGGCTTCCCTCCCCCCTCCCCCCATAGAAGGCAGTTTGCTAGTCTTTAAGATCATTCCCATAGTATGTATTGATGTAAGTTGAAAGTGATGAGAGAGAAATCATATCCTTAAGGAATAAACATATAGTATGAGATACAGCAGAATTACATAAGACAACTTTTTTTAAAATTAAAGGTAATAGTCCTTGGTCTTTGTTCAAATTCCACAATTCTTTCTCAGGATACAGATGGCATTCTCTGACACAGATACCCCAAAATTGTGCCTGATTGTTACCCTGTTGGTATGAGCAAGTCCATTGAGGTTGATCATCACTCCCATGTTGCTGTTAAGGTGTATAATGTTCTTCTGATTCTGCTCATCTCACTCAGCATCAGTTCATGCAAATCCTTCCAGGTTTCCCTGAATTCCCATCCCTCTTGGATTCTAATAGAACAATAGTGTTCTGTCACATACATATACTACAGTTTGTTAAGCCATTCCCCAATTGATGGACATTCCCTCAATTTCCATTTCTTTGCCACCACAAACAGAACTGCTATGAACATTTTTGTACAGGTGATGTTTTTACCCTTCATAATCTTTTCAGAGTATAGCCCCAGTGCTGGTATTGTTGAATCAAAGGGTATGCACATTTTTATTACCCTTTGAGAATAATTCTAAATTGCTCTCCAGTAAGGTTGGATGAGTTCCACCAACACATATTAGAGTCCCAGATTTCCCACATCCCTTCCAACATCTATCATTGTCCTTTCTGGTCATATTGGCTAGTCTGAGAAGTGTGAGGTGGAACCTCAGAGATGTTTTAATTTGAATTTCTCTAATAATTAGTGATTTAGGACAAATTTTCATATGATTATGGATTGCTTTGATTTCCTCATCTGTAAATTGCCTTTGCATATCCTTTGACCATTTGTCTGTAGGGGAATGGCTTTTCTTTTTTTTTTTTTAAATTGACTCAGTTCTCTGTATATTTAGAGATGAGTCCTTATCAGAAACACTAGTCATAAAAATTGTTTCCCAATTTATTATATTTCTTTTGATCTTGGTTACAGTAGTTTTATCTATGCAAAAGCTGTTTAATTTAATGTAATCAAAATTATCTAGTTTGTTTTTAATGATGTTCTCCATCTCTTCCTTGGTCATAAACTGCTTCCCTTTCCATAGACCTGACAGGGAAACTAGTCCTTGATCTTCTAGTTTGCTTATAATATTGCTTTTTTTATGTCTAGATCCTGTATCCATTTTGACCTTATCTTGGTTTAGCATGTGAGGTGTTGGTCTAATTCAAGTATCTTTCACACTATCAATTTTCTCAACAGTTTTTATCAAAGAGAGTATTTTTATTCTAATAGCTGGACTCTTTGGGTTATCAAATAGCAGATTATTATGATCATTTCCTGTTAATGCACCTAGTCTATTCCACTGGTCCACCACTCTTATCCAATACCAGATAGTTGTCATGACTGATGCTTTATAATATAACTTTAGATCTGGTAAGGCTAAGCCACCTTCTTCTGTACTTTTTTTCATTAAATCCATGGAGGTTCTTGACTTTTTATTTCTCCATATGAATTTACTTACAATTTTTTCTAACTCATTGAAGTAATTCTTTTTGGAATTTTGATTGGTAGGGCACTAAACAAATAGTTTAATTTTTGTAGAATTGTCATTTTTATTATATTTGCTCAGTCTATCCATGAGGAGTTGATATTTGCCCAGTTATTTAAGTCTGCTTTTATTTGTGTGAGAAGTGTTTTGTAATTGTTTTCAAAAAGTTTCTGAGTCTGCCTTGACAAATAGACTCCCAGGTATTTTATGTTGTCTGAGGTTACTTTGAATGGAATTTCTCTTCCTAGCTCTTTTTGCTGCATCTTGCTAGTCATATACAGAAATATTGAGGATTTATGAGAGTTTATTTTATATCCTTCGACTTTGCTAAAGTTGCAAATTATTTCTAGTAGTTTTTTAGATGATTTTTTGGGATTCTCTAGGTATACCATCAAGTCATCTGTGAAGAGTGAGAGTTTTATCTTCCTTCCCTACCTTCAGTTTCTTTTTCTTCTCTTATTGCTGAAGCTAACATTTCTAATACAATATTGAATAGCAGTGGTGATAATGGGCATCCTTGTTTCACCCTTCATCTTACTGGGAATGTCTCTAGCCTATCCGCATTGCATATGATGTTTCTTGATGATTTCAAATAGATATTGTTTATTATTCTAAGGAACAATCCATTTATTCTTACATTCTCTAATGTTTTTAGCAGGAATGGGTGCTGTATTTTGTCAAATGCTTTTCAGCATCTACTGATATAATCATATGAATTCTGATAGATTTGTTATTGATATAATTAATTATATTAACAATTTTTCTAATATTGAACCAACCCTGCATTCCTGGGATAAATCCTACTTGGTCATAATGTATTATCCTAGTAATAACTTGTTGAAGTCATTTAGTTAAGATTTTAGCATCTATATTCATCAGGGAGATAGGTCTATTTTGAGTTTTACAATTTTCCTCCCAATCTGGTTTCCTCCCCCCCCCCCCCAGAAGGCAGTTTGCTAGTCTTTACATCATTCCCATAGCATGCATTGATGTAAGTTGAAAGTGATGAGAGAGACATCATATCCTTAAGGAATAAACATATAGTATGTGATAGAGCAGAATTACAACAGATACAGCAGAATTACAGACAACTTTTTTCAAAATTAAAGGTTATAGTCCTTGGTCTTTGTTCATTTCCACAATTCTTTCTTAGGATACAGATGGCATTCTCCGACATAGATACTCAAAGATACTAAAAATTCTCTGTTTTACCTCTTGCTGGTTTAGGTATCAGCACCATATTGATGTCATAGAAAGAGTTAGGCAGAGTTCTGTCTTCACCTATTTTTCCAAAAAAGTTTATATATAGAATTGGAACCAATTGTTCCTTAAGTGTTTCGTAGAATTCACTTGTGGATCCATCTGGTCCTGGAGATTCTTTCTTAGGGAGTTCAATAATGGCTTGTTGAATTTCTTTTTCTGAGATAGGGTTATTTAGGTATTTAATATCCTCTTCATTTAACCCTAACCCTAACCCATTCAGTCTCCTCCATCCTCCTATCTCCTTGTTGTCCCCCTTGTTAAGAAAAGGTACTGTTTTTAAATCATTCTATCTGAGTCACAGAAAGGTCTTGAGTGTCCATCACTTCTGGCTATTCTCTCTACTAGAATTACAATTATTGAGAGTTATTAGAGTCTTTCTCCCAGGTAAGAATATTTCCACTTTCATCTTATTGGCTAACAGTTTTTCAAATAAGTTATGTATATCCATCTCTTCTGGCTAATTAAATTCTCTAATAGAGTTACAATTTCCAAGAGTTGTTAAAGTCTTTCTTCCAGGTAGGGATATTGTCAATTTCATCTTATTTGATAACAGTTTTTTTTCCATTCCTCTCCCTCCTTTTTTTTAAATTTTACCTTTCCTTGTCTCTCTTGAATCTCCTGTTTGAAGTCCAAATTTTCTATTAAGCTCTGGTCTTTTCATCAGGAAAAGTTGGAAGTCTCATATTTCATTAAATGTTTACCTTTTGCCCTGGAAGAGAAGGCTCAGCTTTGATAGATAGTGGATTCATGGCTGTATTCCAACCTCCCTTGCTTTTCAGAATATTGCATTCCAGGCCCTTTGATCCCTTAATGTTGATGCTGCCAGGTCCTATGTAATCCTTACTGTAGATCATTGGTATTTAAATTGTTTCTTTTTGGCTGCTTGCAGGATTTTTTATTTTATCTGATAGTTCTGGAATTTGGATACAATATTCCTTGGTGTTTTCATTTTGGGATCCCTTTCTGGAGGGGATTAATGTATTTTTTCAGTAACTATTTTGCCCTCTGGTTCCATGATATCAGGGCAGCTGTCCATCACTAAATCCTGTAATATTGAGTCCAGCAGTTTTTTCTCTTCAATGTTTTCAGGAAGACCAATAAATTTTAGGTTATCTTTCTTCAATCTGTTCTCAAGGTCAGTTGTTTTGCTGATGAGGTATTTAACATTTTCTTCTATTTTTTCAAATTTTTGGTTTTGTTTAACAAATTCTTGTTGTCTCATGCAGTCATTGGTTTCCATATACTCCATTCATTTTTTTTAGGGAAGAATTTTCTTCATTTACCTTTTGCAATTCCTTTTCTAATTGGTCAATTCTGTTTTCTGTAAGAGTTTTCCCTTTGATCATCTGAGGTTTTGAGAGATTTTCTTTTTGCATTTGTCCAATTTTCCTGAGATTTGTTTTCTTGTTGCAAGGTGTTAATTTTCTCTTGGGTTTCTTTTCCCAAATTTTCCAATTGATTTTTAAACTCATTCCTGATTTCTTCAAGGACATTTTTCTGTGCTGGAGACTGAATTATATTCTCCTCAGGGTTCTACATCTCTCTAGATTAAAGTCTTTTCCTTCTAGGAATTTTTCTATGGTACCCCCTTTTCTCTGGCCTTTCTTCATTTTCCTAAGATCTTGTGTTGGGGGAGGGGCTGGTTCACAGATCCCTAGAGGCTTTATTCACTGAGTGTAGTATCTCCAGCTAGCAAGTGGCTGGTGTTGAACACTTTGTTCACTGAGTGGCCAGTAGGGTATGTTGGATGTATATATCTGAATGTAACATCTCCTCCCAGTCAATAGGGGGTATCAGAGGCTGAAACCTACCCTCCTGCCTTTCCTGTAAGTCTCAGACTATCAGTCTCACTCTCTGGTTCTTTCTCAGAGCAAAGTGGTTCCCACAGCAAAAGCCTCCCGGAGCTGATCTTAGACTAGTCCTACTCTTGCCCCTCCTCTTTGGCTGTCACACTCTCCACCCCCCCCCCCCAATCCCTGAAGACAGACCTTGAGGTACATGTTGTTTTTCTCACTTCTCTTTCTTTTTGTTGATGGGACTTCCATTAAGAGGTTTGTTTCATATTGTTTATGAAGGAATACCAGGAAACTTTAGCACAGGACCTGACTTCTCTCCACCATCTTTAAATAGATACTTCTAAGCATAATCAGAAATGTCTTTTTTATTCCTTGTTTTCCAGGGTTTTTTTCAAACAGAAATAGGTTTTTTATTTTTTCAAATATTTTCCTAATTATAACTATTGATATAATCATATAATGCTATTGTTCTTATTATTAATATGGCCAATTATATTTATATTTTTCCTGATATTGAGTCAAACCTATGTTTTTGGAACAAATATGATATATTTTTTGAGATGTTGCTTTAGCCTATATGCTAATATTTTATTTAAAATTTTTGGAACAATGTTCATTAAGGATATTGATCTACAGTTTTGTTTCTCTAGTTAGCTCTCTTTGCTTTAGATAGTGAAAATATTTTTTTAACATAGAAGGTCATTTGGTAGAATTCTTTTTATTTTTATGAGCAGCTTTATGACATTGTTCTTTCAGAGTTTGATAGAATTAATTTGTAAATCTCTCTGATCTAGGTCATGTCCAAAAATATGACTAAGACTTATGAATCAGTGATCATTAATGTGGTATCAATGTGATAATCCAAGACAAGGCAAGAAATTATCAAGTAGATGTCAGCAATGCCAGATAAGGTCTTCATTAGCTGTAGTGGCATATAAAGAAGATAATGGCCCAGAATAATGCCTAGACATAAGTATTTAAAGAATGCAAACAAAAGCAGTGACCTAGGGAAATACTAAAGGACATCAATCTCAATCAGTCATTAATTAGTCATGAAATACTCTTAAAAATCTAAAATTACAAAATAATATTTATTAAAAGGGAATAGACTGAAAAGTGTATGGGTGAGGGTAACCAAAAGCAGGTACAGAAATTGATAAGATTTTATCAATAGAAACTAAAGAAGACACATTCCAATCTGCACCCTACAGACTGGCTATCTACTTTCTTCCCTCACTGTTTCCCACCCTCCCTCCCTCCCTTTCTCCCTTCAATCCTTCTTTCCTAAAGATATCTTTAATTTCTTTAACTGAAAACTATTTATATCATAACTATCAGGTTGGCTAATATGACAGAAAAAGAAAATGATAAATGCTAGAGAAGATGTGAGAAAATTGAGATACTGCTGTTGGTGGTGGAATTGTGAATTGAAATGACCATTCTGAAGAGAAATTTTGACCTATGCCCAATGTTCAATAAAACTATGTATAAATTTTGATCCTTCAATCCCTCCCTCCATCCATCCCCTGCTTCCTTCCTTCCTTCCTTCCTTCCTTCCTTCCTTCCTTCCTTCCTTCCTTCCTTCCTTCCTTCCTATCCTCCTCTCTCTCTCTCTCTCTCTCTCTCTCTCTCTCTCTCTCTCTCTCTCTCTCTCTCTCTCCCCCCTTTCCTTCCTCTCTATATTTTATTCTCCTATAATATTTATGAGCTTATGGCAAGAGGAAATGATGGCTTCTGCATCTAATCCAGACCACTTTTTCCATAACCACTACTTGCTTTGATGCTTGAAAGGGAAACCAAGAGGGAAAAGAGCAGGGATGTGGATGACAGGCAATGTTCATTCCATCTTAGCTTTTGATGTTATTTCCATGAATGATGTCTACTCTGAGATGTTCCTTTTTTAAAAGTCCAGTCCTTTCTTTCTTGAATTATGGGGAGGGTCCTTAAAAATCCCAATCATCCAAAAGGCTTTTGAATTTTGAAAAAGAATAGACACTCATAATTTGTTTAGAATATCCAAAATACTCATAATAACTCATGAATCAACCTCAAATTTTGCTTTTGTCTAGAGCTGTGATTACATCTTTCTCAGTAACTCCTGGAATGGCAACTCAATCCCCTGAGGCAGAATGCAGCCCAGCAACTCATCTACAACATACAGTTTCCAGAGTCTGTGTCTTGAGCATAAATGGATCATAGATATGGAGCTTGGAGGAATAGTAGAACATTTGATGCAAACCTCTTATTTTACAAATGGGTAAACTGAGGCTAAACTTGGCAAATAACTTACCCAAAGTCTCATAGGTTGTAGGGGGCAAAGCCAGGATTCCACTGCATGTCCTCAGATCCCAAATCCAACCCTCTTCCTAAAGAGGATTCTATAAGGTTTAATGGGCATGTCTAAGAGCCAAGTCTGAAGCCAGGTCTTATTGACTTCAAGGGGATCAGTCTGGCCACTACCTCCTTTACACTGCAGCCCCTTTAACCTGGATTTACCACTTCATTTCATTGGGTCAATTTACTCATGAAAATTATGTTTTAAACTGTGTTCACAAAGCCAAGTCCTCAGTTGGAGATTAGCACTCACTCTTGAGAGATTCCAGGCAGCCTAGCTAAATTCCTAACACACTTTCAGAAGCACAGGGCTCTCCCTTCTTGTCCTAATGATGTTACAGTTAATCCAGAAAGGCAGCATTGACCCAATTTCACATAGCTCTCAAGAAATTTCTTTTCATGTCATCATTCTTTTAATGTTGACAAAAGGAAACCTTTCAAGACTCAGGGTCCTAGGAAAGAACACTAGATATGGACTTAGATACCAGATCTGCTATTTTCTGTTTATCTGACATTGGGCAAATCCTTTATATCTTTTTGGACTTAATTTCCTCATCTGTAAAATGAGGGGATTGAACTAGATGACTTCTAAGTCCCATGGAGCTCTAAAATCTATGATCCTATGCTTTTCATTTTTCTACCTTCTTGTCAGATTCATGGATGCCATCCCTCTGCTCTCTTGACTGCAACTTGAGCTGCCCATCAAAGTACCCTTGGTGCTTTGCAAGGGCTGTCCTAGTAACTTCTGAGACTAGAAATCAGTGTCATCTTTTTAACTAGTAGAGGCAAAAATGTGATACCTTATGGTAAGGGAGGAGGAAAATCTGGAAGTGAAGGAGGGGTTTGGGCTCTTGGGTAGGAGAAGGGAATCTAAGTTTCCTCTTGTGTTTCACATTTATCTATTTCTTCTCTTTTTTTTTTTTTTGAGAGGCAGACATGGGCATCCATGTGAGTATTTATGTAACACTTGGATTTAATTTTTTCAGACAAAGGATTGTGTACACACAGCTGGCCTGGTTCAAGTGCATTGTTCAGCAATCACATTTTTTAGCCAAATGTCTCTGTGCACGAATGTTGCCCTGTCACATTGAAGGCTCCCAGGCAGATGATTTAGCCTGCTGGACAGGGCTTGTGATGGAAAACAGGAGGAAGAGTAAGGAGGAAGCCTCCCTTTGCTCATTATGAATCTCTCTGAAGACCCATAGGCTGTGGGGTATATTGCATATGCTCCCCATCTTTTCTCTAAGAAGATGAGAGGTTTGACCATTAAATATCTGCCTCCGAATGGCCTGAAACTATACAATCTAATAAAATACAAAAAATACATTTATTACATACCTCTTGTGTGTAGAGCCCTGAGCTGAATGCTATGAGAAATATAAAGAAAGCTAAGGCACAGGTCCTGCTTTCCAAGAGAGGCACAAAACACTGTAATAGTTGGAAGAGGGCAGTTTGACCTAGTGGAGAGAATGATCTGGAGCCAGGAAGAACTGAATTTCAATCCTAACCTTGCAAATTCCCACCTTTATGATCTTGTGTCATGACATCTCTCAGCTTCAGTTTACTTATTTGCAAAATGAGAATCATCATAGCATCTATGGTTGAGAAGCTTCAAGGTAATAGATGAGAAACTTATCTTAGAATGAGGACAAACTGGGTTTACATCTCATTTCAAAGACATATTGACTGGATGACCTAGAAAAATCATTTCATTTCTCAGTCTTTCTTTTCAGTCCCAGACAACTCTTAAAATAGATATTCTTAACCAATTTTGTGTCATGGACCATACTGGAAGTCTGGTGAAGCCTATGGGCTTTTTTTCTGAATGTTGTTTTAAATTCATAAAATACATAGAATTATAAAGGAAAGCAATTATATTGAAATACAGTTGAATTTTTTTCTTATCCAATTTCACAGGTTCCTAGAGATCAATTTGGTGGGAGGAGAATCCATTGATCTAAGGTTAAGAATTCCTATTCTTTTTTTGTTTTTAAAATTTTTTATTTTTAATTTATGGAATAAAACAAAGCATTTCCATAACAAGGTATAATTTTAAAAGATGATTGCACATGAAATTGCAAATCTACTATGTACAACTTGCTCATCTTTTAAAAAATGCAACAAAATTTTTTTCTCCCCACCCCCACCCCCACTCCAGAGATGGTCATTAATAGACACAAGTAATTATATATTGATATATCCATGGAATTATTTACTTATCTATCACCTTCAAAGTTTAATGGTCTGTAATGTTCATAGCTTCTTTATCTTTTACAAGAAAATTAAGAGAGGTATACTTTCATTGCTTGTTTTCTTATAGCATAGTTAATGGTGAATTTTAGATGACCTTAATCCATAACAGGCATTTATTAAACGTTTATTATGTGCCAGGCTCAGAGATAAGCTTTGGGGATAAAAAAAGACAAAAACAGCACCTGTATCTAGGGAACTCACATTCTTGTGGGAGAATATAACATGTAAATAATATTCAAGATATACACCAAGTAGATGAGATGTAAACTCAGAGGCTGGGTGTATGTATGGGCCAAGAAAGGCTTCCTAGGGGAGGGGGAATTGAGCTAGGTCTTGAAGGAAGTCAGGAGAACTAAGAGGTAGAGTAGATGAGGGAGAATGCTCCAGGTATGGGAAAAAGCCCAGAGCTTTTGGGATGCTCAAGGAACTAGTAAGTTGGAGCTAGATCATGGAGTTCTGAAGAGGAGGGAAGCGGAAGAAGCCTGGAAAGGGGCCAGGATGGTGAAAAGCTTTAAATGTCAAACAGAGGAGTTTATTTTTGATCCTGGAAGTAATAGGAAAATACTAGAACTCACCAAGAAAGAGGAAAAGGTGACACAGTAACTGTTTTAGGAAAATCACTTTGATAACTGAGGGAAGGATAGTTTGGAGAAGGGAGAGACTTGAGGCAGAGAGACCAGTTAGAAGGCTCTTACAATAATAGTCCATGCAAAAAGTAATGATAGTCTAAAGTAGGGTGCTGGTGAAGTGAAGGAGAGGAGATAAATACAGGAGAACTGAGGAAGGTAGAAATAAGAAAATCATACAGATTTATATTATCAATAAGTGAGAGAATCTGAGGATGGCAATAATCTAATCAAACCTGGATGATTAGGAGAATGAAACCTGGGTGGTTGCTGATGGCCTTAACAGTCATAGAAGAGAGGAGTAATTTAATGAGGCATAAGAAGGGAGGGAGAGAAAAAAGATCACAAGTTCTATGTGTTGTACATGAATGAATGAATGAAAAATTTAAGTGCTTGCTATGTGCCATCACTGTGGAAGACCCTAGGGTTACAAATGGAAATGTGAAATAGGCAAGAAAACTTCACATTCTAATGGGAGCATGTTTCAGCTGCAAGTAATATGGAAAGATAGCATGGTCCTTAGGGTACAGAAGTAAATCTTATGGTAATGTATTATCTTTAATGCCTTTTCACCAATATAAGGGGCAGGCAGATAGTGCAGTGGGTGGAGCACCAGTCCTGAAGTCAAGAGGGCCTTAGTTCAAATGTAGCCTTAGTCATGTGATACTCACTAGCTGTGTGACCTTGAATAAGTCACTTAACCCTGATTGCCTCACATTTAGGGCCATCTCCAGTCAACCTGATTCATATCTTGTCACTGGATCCAGATGGCTACGGATTGAGAAAGTGGGGCTGGTGACCTAGCACAGCACCTCCTCACTCAAATCCAACTCATGTGCTTGTCATGGTATCACCTCCTTGATGTCATGATCTTCAAGAAAGGAAGAGAAACATCATTATCATTAATATAATCATAGCCATTTTTGATTTTAAACCAGTGGATGAGGTCAAGGATTTGGGGGCAAGAACTTTCTTTTCTTAGCCTTCAGCAGTTGTAGCTGATGATGTCTCAGGGGCTGATGCCCTTATGAAACTCATGCCAAGTGGCATCTTCACAGGAGTGATAGCTGCCAGGTTGGACTAGAAGCAGGACCAGTGTTCTGATAAAGATTTTTATTTCCAGGTCTCTTGGTCTTACCTGCCCTTTGATATGGGCAGCCTTTGGTCAATGGTATAGATGGCTCAGTGGGTAGAGTGCTGAGAAAGCCAAATTCCTCTTCCACATGGCAGTCTGTCAAAACTTAAAGACAGCTATCACCATGCCTCTTTTCTTCTCTCTCCATCATCTCTTCTCTAGGCTATATTCCTACTTCCTTTAAATGATTCTCATGGTATAATTTTGGGACTTTTCAACATCCTGACCTTTCTCTTCAGGTTTCTTTCCAGTTTATCAATATCTTTCCAAAAATGTGACTGAACACAGTCTGGTGTGACTTGATCCAGGGAGAGGACACCCTCTGTCTGCCATAATTTGCCTAAGGTTGTATGGTTGCAGGTTACATCTAGAACTTGTTCCTGGGTCTTCAGACTAGAGAGCACCAATTTATTTTTGTGGGGCAGAATTTTACAATGTGGGGTAATTAACTTTCTCTTATAATGTAGGAGCTCCTAATCCCTCATCTTGTTTTTCTGGAAAGATATCTATAGAGAACCATTTACTAGGCAAGATAATGTGACAGTATTTACTGTACTTTGTTTTTCATCTTAACTTTTTCCCTTATAAGGGCAGCTCATTTCCCTTCCAATAAATTCTCCTGGAGATCATTCTCCTCTCTGTTGTTAGACTGTCCCATAAACTTCCTTGGGCTGGGAAATTTGCCAAACTCCACATATTTCAACCAAGGTAGCCACAGAAGGCAAAACTCACCGGATGTGTGTGAATTTCCTGCCGTTCCCTGACAACAATAACTGAACCATTCACCAGGAAGCCATATTCACTGCCTGCTAAGATTGTGTGTGTTCATATGTGAGTTTGTTGCCTATGATAAGATGGAAAGAAAGCAATTTATAAGAAGTAACAGAGAACCGAGTTCCTATGACTGACTGGAAATGTTTCTCCTGCTTTGACAAACCTTCACCTCTCTCTTTTAGACAAGCATGTCCCTTATAAAATTATTTCACAATTAAAATCATTAACATACTTTATAGTCAAACAGCACTATGAAAATCATGAAATACCATAGTCATTTTATTCCATAAAAATACCTGCCCCTAATGTTATTTCTTCTTTTTTTCCTAATTTTATTTTATTTAAGGCATTGGGGTTAAGTGAGTGCCCAAGGTCATGCAGCTAGGCGATTATTAAGTGTCTGAATTGGAATTGAATTCAGGTCTTCCTGCTTCCATCCACTCTATCCACTGTGCCACCTAGTTGCCCCTCCATATTGTTATTTCACCTAAAATCCTGTTTTGTTGTTGATATTGATTTGTTTATCATCATGTCGATTCTTCATGGGCTCATTTGAGGTTTTCTTGGCAAAAACACTGGATTAATTTACTATTTCCTTCTCTACCTCATTTTACAGATAAGGAATTGAGGCAGAGTTAAGTGACTTGCCCAGGGTCATAAATCTGGTTAGTATCTGAGATCAGATTTGAATTCAGGAAGATAAAACTTCCCAACTCCAGAGTTGGTACTCTATTAACTGAGCTATCTAATTGCCCAAGTCCTGTTTTAATGGGACCAATTAAGAATATTAGCCTTGCTGTCAATAAGTCTTGAGGAAAACCTAGGTGGTTGTCCCATCAGGAGGTTCAGTGGCAAGCAAGTGCTCTAAATTAATTTGTTTTTCTGCTCTGGGAGAATGTTTTATTTCTAAATAAATTGGTTGGTACTCATCTTACTAGTTGTCTTCCTAGATAGATTGAAATCTGGAAAGAATTTTAAAAGATCATCTGGTTCAATCCTTTCATTTTACAGATAAGGAAAAGAGGACCAGAAATGTCAACTGATTTGCCTTATTCACTCAAGTGGTAAAGAATAGAACCAGTATTTGAACAAATACTTGATGCTTTATTTTTCCCATGGGAGTCTTAGCTTCTCTCCCCAAGTCTGTTTCTAATTGGCCTCGAGTTTTTGGAGAATTTGCCTGATCACAACTCATTGGCCTTAGCTTATTTGCCTGCTGAATAGCTATAATCCAGCTGATCCATGCCTATCTTTTGTCATTCCACAAATCTTTGTTGAGTGCCTGTACTATGCTGAGGACCAGGCTAAGAAATGTGCAGTGCACAAGAATAGTAAGAAACTCCATCATTAATCCAATATAATTAGGATATTAATGGAGCCTCAAATACCCAATACTAAATACCCAAAACTAAAGTTTAACACTCACACATATATGTACCTAATTTACTGTGAATATTATAATACAATAAAATATATATAACATATTATAAAATGTAATATAATATAAATTAATATGTATTTAATAACTGTTATAGTCATCATTTATATAGTGCTTTAAGGTTTGCAAAGCACTTGCCATATTTATCATTTAATAATAATACTCATAAATACTCAATGAAGTAGATGATGTTATTATCACCATTTTTCAGATGAGGAAACTGAAAATGAGAAGGCCTAAAGTGACTTGTTCAGAGTTGCATAACTAGTAAATGTTAGAGGCAGAATTTTCAGACTCTGTCAGACTAGAATGACTATTCCATGAAGCAGCCTTTATAATACACATAAAAATTAAATTAATTTATGGATATTTAGACACACACACACACACACACACACATATATATATATATACACATATTTAAATATATATATATATATATATTGTCTTCTCCAATAGAATATAAGCTTTTTGAGATTAAGAACTCACATTTTTAGCTTTATATCTCTAGCCCATTGCATATCTGACTCATTGTGGCTTCTTATTAAATTCTTGTTGATTAAAGATCAATATGAAAGAAGTATTATGAGGATTCAGGGATTGACTACATCTTTTGAGTACATCAGAAAGTACTTCATGGAAGTGGATTCTTAAATGAACAGGAGGAGATTGGGGCAAGAGTAGACAGTAAAAAGAGTGGCATTCAAGCTGAAGATGAAAGCATGCATAAAGAGATACACATGGGAAAACAAAGAAAGTATAAAAATTTGAATTTTTATAAAGTTTCTGAGATGGTCACTGCCTATCTGAAGGGTGTGAAGTTCAATCTCAGAACTGCTTTATTTTTGTTTCTCTAATTAATGGTTTAGAGCAATTTTCCAGCTTAGTGGCTCAGTGGAAGATCTAAGTTCAAATTTTGCCTCTGATATTTACAAAGTGCATAGCCCTGGACCAGTCAAATAACTTCTGTTTGGCTCAGTTTTCCCAAATGTAAAATGAGGATAATAATAACACTTATTTCCTAAGGTTGTTGTAAGAATCAAATATTTCCAAGATACTTAATATCTGTATCTTGGAAATATTTGATTCTTACAACAACCTAAGGAAATAAGTAGGATGCTAAGTAGGATGCTGCTGATGGTGGTGGTGGTGATGATAATGATGATGATAATGATGCCAGTTGGTAGTCTGGACTCTGAAAACTTCCTGCTCCTATCTTTTGACCATTATCAATTCAGCATTGGATATTAATCTTATAAATTTGAATGTTTCATTTTTTTCCTTATAAATGGGATCTTTATCCAAGAAATTTGTTGTGAAGTTCTCCCCTCTCCATTTATTTGCTTCTTTCTTCTTTTAACTGCATTGCTTTTGTTTTACAAAAAACTTTTTAATTTTATGGAATCAAAATTGTCCATTTTAATCTTATGTGATCTTTATCCCATATTTTGCTTATAAACTCTTCTCCTCTCCAAGAGAATATTATCTGATGGATAATTTCTTCATTACTTTTCCTAATGTCACCTTTAATCTAATGTAATTTGGGATTTATCTTGTTATGTGATCTAAGATATTGTTCTTACTTAGTTTCTTCCAGATTACTTTCACATCAATTAGTTTTGACAAAGGGATATTACTTTGAAGAGAGAGCTAGAACAAAAGTACAAACATTTCCCCAACACCTCAGAAGCGCATTCTCCCCAAACCACCTTAATCTCTCTGGAAAATGGGCTTAGATTTAACATAGTTTTCATTTAGCTTTAGTCTCACCATATTTATATTCAAATGTGGTATCACTGCTAGATGAATCCAAGTCTCAACTAGTGGATTTCTCCAACCTTGGAGTTGGATTAGCTGGCTACAGAACACAGCATACACTCTCCTTCCAAACCTCTAGTGCCTGCCTGCCTGCCTTCCTTCCTTCCTTCCTTCCTTCCTTCCTTCCTTCCTTCCTTCCTTCCTTCCTTCCTTCCTTCCTTCCTTCCTTCCTTCCTTCCTCCCTTCCTTCCTGGCAAGGCAATGGTGTTAAGTGACTTTCCCAAGGTCACACAGCTAGGTAATTATTTAGGGTTTGAGTTTAGATTTGATCTCAGGTCCTCCTAACTCCAGTGCTAGTGTTCTATCCATTGCGCCACCTAACTGACCCCTAAGTGACTTTCTAAAGAATAGCCCTATCCTGATTCTAAACACTTTAATGGGGAAGGTTTGAGACTTCTCTCATTCCACATTGTCTTTCTTCCCTTATCGTTTTGTGATCAGTCAGGAAAGTATCTGACCAAAAAAGACTACTTTTTGCCTTTTGAGTTTCCACAGAATATACTTCTATAGTTCATCAAAAAGGCTCTTCTTCACCATGTGGTTAGTAGAAGGAAACCAGTTACCAAATATCTGTACATGCTCCAGAGTTGTATAGGGTTGTATTAGCTGAACACTATGTATGAGGGCTAGAATCATTAGCTAGTTCCCAACTATGCATGGATAAACTATCTAAGGAGATTTGTAGACTTTTATTGCCATTATTAGCCTTAAGAGTTGCTCTAGGTTGAACAGGAAGCAAAAAATGAGCTAGAAACTTATAATTGCTTTAGAAAGCCAGGAACAACTCAATCTCTGAGAGGAAGAAAATTATTGTTCTTTATTAAAAGTCAAGCATGATTGTTTTATTGAAATACGACTAAACATGCACCACACTGACCGAATGTCTCTCTGTGTCTGACCATCAGTCTTTCTGTCACTATGTATCTGATAATGTCTCTATGCCTCTCGTCTGTCTCTGTCTCTATCTCTTTACCTGTATTTGAAGATGATACTCCTGATGGCAAGGACTTTTGTATAGGGAACTGGCTCAAATTGTCATTAACAGGTGTCTGCATTGTGCCCACAGGCAGATGTTTTCTGCTCTGCTGTTGTCTCTGTTATTTGTAGAACCATCCTGTGGAGTCCCCTTAGATCTACAGTATGTTCCCAAGCCCTTAGCCCAGAAAGAGACTTCTCAGTCCTAATAGTTGCATGTATTTTAACTTCTCTGGAATTTTTTTCCTGCCCACTCCTTTTTTATAAGACAATTTTTTTTTTAAATTGAAGATAGTAAATTTTGGTCTGCATTTAAATTCCACAGTTCCTTCTCTGGATCTGAATAGTACTCTCCATCACAAATCTATGATTATGATACTACAGAAATGAACAAGTCCACTTCACTCAGCATCACTTCATGCAAGTCTTTTCATGAAGTCCTGTTCCTCATGGTTTCTTATAGAACAATAGTGTTCCATCACATTCATATACCACAATTTGTTCAACCATTCCCCAACTGATGGACATCCCCTCTATTTCCAATTCTTTGCTATGATGAAAAGAGCTGTTATAAATATTTTTGTACGTGTGGATTTCCCTTTTTTGTGATCTCGTTGCAATACAGACTTAGTAATAATATGAATGAATCAAAGGGTATGCACAGTTTTGTTGCCCTTTGGGCATAATTCCAAAATTGCTCTCCAGGGAGCTTGGATCAGTTCACAACTGCATCAACAATGCATCAATGTCCCAGTTTTCCCACATCCCTCCAACATTGAGCATTTTCTTTTTTTAGTCATATTGACCAAGGGCATCTAGGTGGCACAGTGGATAGAGCACTGGCCTTGGAATCCGGACAGTAGTTTTAATCCAGCCTCTGACACTTACTAGCTGTTGAACTTGGGCAAGTTATTTAGCCCTGATTGCCTCGCATCCAGGGTCATCTCCAGTTGTCCAGGTTCATATCAGATCACTGGAGCCAGATGACTCTGGAGGAGAAAGTGAGGCTGGTGATTTAGCACAATGTCCCCTCACTCAAATCCAATTCATGTGCTTGTCAAGGCATCACATATTTGATGTTGTGGTCTTCTTTGAAATGAAGGACAAACATCATACTGACCAATCTGATAAGTATGAGGTGGTACCTCAGAGTTGTTTTAATTTGCTTTTCTCTAATCAATAAAGGTTTAGAGCATTTTTTCATGACTATAGATAGCTTTAATTTCTTCATCTGAGAATTTCCTTTTCATATCCTTTGATCATTCACAATTGGGGAATGACTTATATTCTTAAAAATTTCACTCAGTTCTTTATATATTTTAGGAATGAGTCCTTTGTAAGGAATACTAGTCATATAATTGTTTCCCAAATTAAAGCATTCATTTTTTTTATCTTGACTCCATTAGTTTTATTTGCAGAGAAACTTTTCAATTTAATGCAATTGAAATGATCCATTTTGCATTTTATAAAGGTTCTCTATCTCTTCCTTGGTCATAAACTGCTCTCCTTTTCATAGATCTGACAGATCTATGTTCTCATAATTGGATTATGATAGCACCTTTTATGTCTGAATCCTGTACTCATTTCAATCTTATCTTGGTATAGGATGTGAGATATTGGTCTATGGCTAATTTCTGCAATACTATCTTCCAGTTTTCCCAGCAGTTTTTATCATTTGTTCTTATCTCAGAAACTGGAGTCTTTGGGTTTTATCACACATTAGATTACTAAAGTCATTTATTGCTATTTTGATATAATTTACTCCACTGATCCACCACTATATTTCTTAGCCAGTAACAAATAATTTTGATGACTGATGCTTTATAATATAATTTTAGATCTGGTATGCCTAGGCCACCTTCCTTAGCAATTATTCCACTAGTTCCCTTGATATTCTTGACCTTTTGTGCCTCCATATGAATTTAGTTGCTATTTTTCCTAGCTCAATAAAGTAAGTTTTTGAAAGTTTGATTAGTATGGCACTGAGTAAATAATTTAATTCAGGTGGAATTGTCATTTTTATTATATTGGCTTAACCTATCCATGAGCAAATGATGTATACACAGTTATTTAGATCTGATTTTACTTGTGTTTTATAGTTGTTTTCACATAGTTTCTGAGGTTGCCTTAGCAGGTAGACTCCCAAGTATTTTTATGTTGTCTGCAATTACTTTAATGGAATTTCTCTTTCAATCGCTTGCTGCTTAATATTGTTAGTAATAGAAATGCTGAGGATTTATTGTGGATTTATTTTATATCCTGCATCTTTGTTAAAGTTGCTAATAGTTTCGAGTAGTTTTTTAAGATGATTTTCTAGGGTTCTCTAGGTATACCATCATACCATCTGCAAAGGGTGAGAGTTTTATTTCTACATTTCTGTTCTAATTTTTTCAATTTCTTTTTCTTCTCTTATTGCTAAAGCTAAAAATTTTAGTACAATATCGAATAATAGTGGTCATAATGGACATACTTGTTTCAACTCTGATCTTTTTGGGAATGTTTCTGGTTTCTCTCTATTACATATAATGCTTGTTGATGATTTTAGATAGATACTGCATATCATTTTAAGGAACAATCCATCTCTCTAGTGTTTTTAATAGGAATGGATGCTCTATTTTATCAAAAACTTTTTCAGCATCTATTGAGATAATCTTATGATTTCTGTTAGGTTTGTTATTGAAATGGTCAATTATGCTGATAGTTTTCTTAATATTGAAACAATATTGTATTCCTGGTATAAATTCTGCTTGATCATAATGTATTATTTGCCCAAGGCCACACAGCTAGGTAATTATTAAGTATCTGAGACCAGATTTGAACCCAGGTACTCCTGACTCCAGGGCTGGTGCTTTGTCCACTACACCACCTAGCCGCCCTGATAATGTATTATTCTAGTGATAACTTGCTCTAAATGTTTTGCTAAGATTTTATTTAAAATATTAATTAGGGAAATTGATCTATAATTTTCTTTCTCTGTTTTGACTCTTCCTGGTTTAGGCATCAGCACCATGTTGATGTCATAAAAGTAATTTGGCAGTACTCCTTTTTCTGCTATTTTAAAAATAGTTTACGTAGAATAGGAATTAATTGTTCCTTAAATATTTGGAAAATTTCACTTGTAAATCCATCTGGACCTAGAGACTTTTTCTTAGGGAGTTAACTGATGGTTTGTTCAATTTCTTTTTCTGAGATGGGGCTACTTTTTAATTTCCTTTTCTTTAAACCTCGACAGTTTATATTTTTGTAAATATTCAGTCCTTTCACTTAAATTGTCAAATTTATTGGCACAAATTGGGCAAAATAGCTCCAAATTATTACTTTAATTTTCCCCTCATTGGTGGTGAATTCATTTTTTTTTCATTTTTGGTAATTTGGTTTTCTTCCTTTTTAAAAATCAAATTTAGCTTTTGCATCTCCTTTTCTACTGGTCAATTCTACTTTTAAAGGAGTTGTTATTTTTTTCTATTTGCCTAATTGTGTCTTTCAGGGAAATATTTTCCTTTTGTGCTTATTCAGTTGTATTTTTAAAGGATCTTTTTACTTCTGTCATTTTTTTGTTGCAAGAAGTTAATTTTCTGGCCTCAGACACTTAATAATTACATAGCTGTGTGGCCTTGGGCAAGCCATTTAACCCCCTTGCCTTTTGAAAACTTAAAAAGGAAAAAAGTTAATTTTCTTTTGCATTTCTCTCCCCAATTTTCCTATTTTTAAACTCCTTTTTGACCTCTTCTAAGAAGTCTTTCTCGGCTGGAAACCAACTCATATTCTCTTCTGAACTTCACATATAATGCCACTTCTATCCTCCTTTTCTGAGCTAGTATTCTTATCTCCAAGGTAACATTCAATAGATTCTGCTTTTCTCTGATCTTTGTCATTCATTTTGGGATTTTTAACCTATCCCAAGGGTCTTATGTTGGGGAAAGGACTTACTCAGCAGAACTTTGCTGTTGAGAACCCTATAGGCTTGCATAGTGGCCTGGGGCCATAGATATTAGGAACTCCAAGTGGGTAAATTGTCTGCACTGGGGAGTTTAGCTCCCAACTCCCTATGCCTGGGGTTGTAGTGACAATCTAGTCTCTGGACTTGACTGGCAGGGCTGGAAATGCGAGAGGTTCTCTCTGGATAGTCAGCCCTGGGAAAGTTAGCCACCCTGTCCCGCTGGGAAAGATATGAACACCTGGGGCTCTTTCTATGTTGTTTGCCTGAGGAAGACTAGGGCCTCACTGTTCAGGCAATTCAAAACAGCTGTAATTGGCCAAATTGGGTATCCCGGGCAGTCATGCTAGAGCTCTTCCCATTCACCCACACTACAAAGGATTCTACTCCCACAACCATGGTTCTCAGGTTAGTCTTCCACCTAGCCTGGTTACAGCTGGTGTAGGGTTTCTATTCTCTGTCCTGGGCAGGCCTCCTCTCCCCTACCCTACCACAGACTTTACTGAAAGATGTTCCCCTCTGTTCTTTTTTGCTAAGATTTTGTTTTAAGAGACCTGAAGATTAGTGATTTCTCAACTATACCCTGATGCCTTTGGGATTGTCAACATATTTATTTAATGTTTCTTGCATTTGAAATACTGTATTAAGGATATGCCACATAAGGGACCTGTTATTCTCTTAGGATCTTACTGGAAAAACACAAGATACACACAAGAAAGTACATGGGAAGAGTCATAATGAAATTAGTTGTTATCATTTTAGGCAAGAGATGAGCAGGTTGGCACATGCCTGTAGTGTTATAAGAAGTTGCTCCAGAAATCAATGCAGCCTTCAACTTCAGGAACTCAAAAGGAAAGGAAACATCCTTGCTCTCTACTATCCTGTTTTTCCACTCTTCTTAGACAACACATTTTAACCAGCAGGACTATGTCCTGATGTGAGATTTCTCTGTTCTATATTAGAAGGTGACACCACTTCAATTATGGTGACCAAAGAAGCATGACTGTTTACTTTTTTAAGAAATGTCAATAAAAATAAATTCCAGATCACTTTGGAGGAGGTGTTTTTAATACTTTGGCTATTGTCAATTCAGTAGAATTTTTTTTAGTTGATCAATATCATTGGCCTAAATGCATATTGGGCCTACAATAACTTCAAGATATGGTGACAGGAGTTTATACTGATCCACAGTTTTTAAACCTTTGTGAGGAGAGGAGGGATAAAAATATGAATAGACTAGATAGGTATAGTTCAAGAGCACACATTAGAATTTTTTTGTCTTATAAGTTCTCAGAAGAGTCTAGATAGACATGGTAGAGAAAAGTTGCAAGATGTTGCCTCACCAATTATTTAGCAGGATTGTGTAGTGTGGATTAACCTGTTGATTTAGGGTCAATTTTCTCCAACAATCTAATTATGGGCATTCCTCTTAATCACAAAATAACAGAATTTGAGAATTGGAAGGATCCCAGCAGTGGTCTAGACCAGTTCATTTACAAAAGGAATCCTAGCTATCACATATTTGACAATGGGTCATCCAACCTCTACTAGAAGACCTCCAATGGAGGTAGTATGTTTCCTCTGGACGCAGCCCATTGCACTTTTGAACTGTTCTCATACTTAACAAGGTTTTTCTGGCATCCCTTCTAAATCTTTGTAATTCCTCTTTGTAACTTAGTCATTTTTTTCTAGTTCTGTGTCCAAACGACAATCCTTCCTCCATGTGACAGTCTTTCAAATACTTAAGGAAAATAGAAGGGAAGATGGGAGGTAATAGCAGCTGGTAGAGGATCTCCTCCAGAAGATAAGAATTGAGTAGCCTAGGGCAACAAGGTGGCATGGTGGATAAAATATTGGTCCAGGAGTCAGGAAGACTTAGGTTCACATCTAGCCTCAAACAAATGCCTGTTATGTGAACCTGGTCACCATTTAATCTCCTATAGCCTTGATTTCTTCATTGAAAAATGAGGATAATAAATATTAATAGACAATAAAATATAAATAAATAATAAAATAATCGTATGAAATTAAATAATACATGTAAAGTGCTTTGCAAACTTTAAGTATAGAAATGCTAGTTAATAATATTTTAATATAAGAACACTGAGTAAGCTTACAGGCAACTAGTTTAAGATTATAAGTCAGAATTGGATTTAGAAACACGAAGAGCCTTAAGATCATCTAGTTAAAATAACTCATTTAACGAAGGAGAAATGAGGTTCAGAGAGCTTAAGTCACTTGTTTAGGTTCACAAAGGTAGAGTCAAACAAAATCTGAACCAAAATCTTCTGATTCCAGAGACACTACTCACTCTAATGCAACAAGGATGGGATTTGAATTTGGATGTTCATTCCAAACCTAATTACCTTTCCACAGGACCAAAGTCTTAATAGCTTGGCTATGATGTCACTCTACAATTTTTGTATCAAATAAATTCAGACCCATTGCAGAAACCATTGCACCTAGCAATCAATAGATGTGGCTGGTACTGAAAAGCTTCAGATGAAATTTCCTGAAGATTCTGCAACAGCAGTATCCAACTCAAGAAGAAATAGGATTTTCAAAACAAATGTAAGGGTCCCTGTGAGCTACATATTGAAGTAGAAAACCACATATTAACATTATATTTATTGTATTGTATTTATAGTAATTCATTTTTACAAAGGTTTATTTATATCTATATTCTAAATTAATGTTTACATTTATTAATTTTTTATTTCTATTTCCTTATTACATTTAAGTACTCAGAAATACTGTGGGTCACATTTGGCCCACATGTTTGACTCCTTGTTTATAAGTCACTTTGAGAAAGAGAAATTTAATCAAGAGAAATTCTTTCCTAGAATGGTCCTGCAAAATTAATTTGGGTCCCAGATTACTCTCCAGGGAAAAGCAGGCTACTTTTGGTGGATTATTCTGACAGTACACTTTGTTCTGTCAGTTACAGAATCTATTGTATACTATCAGAAATAGCTGATAGTAGTGAATGAATCCATAAGCCTAATTCCAGGATATGTTATATACTTTTTTGGACAAGATTACATGGTGACTATGGTAACTCTTCTATACTTTCTCTTCTATCAACTCAACTCAGATGCCATCCTGGTACAAGTCTATTTATCACCTTTACCCAGGCAATAACCATTCTGGTCTTTTAATTCTTCTTCCACTCAACTGCCAAGTCAATTATCTCCCACATAAGAATGTGAGCTTCCTTAGGACAAGAACTCTATTTTTGCCTTTTTTGTTTGTTTGTTTGTTTCTTTGGTGCTTAGGACAGGGCCTGACATAGCATAAAAGCTTGCTGACAGACTGGCTTAACAATGCAATACCTCCCCAAATTAGATGATTTACAGACAACTAAAAGTTGGGAAAAGTTGTCTGTTGGGAAAAGTTTGGAATCTTTAAAGAGTTTCTCTGATGAGCCTTCATTCTTTTCACATAGGCCACTCAGATACCATGTAGTTAAATATATTACTTGATCAGCTACAAAGATGTGAAATCTGCTGAGGATGCAGAGCAACATGATTCTGGCTCATAAGTGATAATTCACAGAATCTCATTTGAGGTTGCTTTTCCAACCTTACAGTCAATCATGTGGCAACAAGTCCTGAACCGCTGTCTCTGGTCCTCTACTTCTGAATATACCATTTAGAAAGTTTATTGGGGAAGTCTTATCTTTTAAGAGAAGTTTAATGAAGTTGATAGACAACTGGCCTGAGAGACAGGAAGACTAGGTTTAAATGTGTTTCCCTGGGCAAATTGCTAATGATAATAGCTAGCATTTATATACGCCATTAAGGTTTGCAAAGGATCTTACAAGTATAATCTCATTTGATGCTCAAAATAACCCTTGGTGATAAGGTATTATTATTATTATCCTCATTTTACAGATGAAAAAACTGAGACAGGTAAAGTGATTTGTTCAGGGTCACACAGCCAGTAAGTGGTAAATCTGAATTCATATCTCCCTGGTTTTAAAACTGTAAAATGCCAAACAATTGCCAATCTGCAGTGCAGAGAGAGATTCTTTTCAAAGCATTTGCTGTACCAGTGAAATTACCAAAATTGTATATACATGTGACAAACTAAAAATCACGTGGAGCTCTCTAGAGCTTGTGGAGAAGGTGGCAATTGTTTTGCTAGAGGCAAATGTTTTCTTCTTGGATTTCTCTTTCATGCAGTTGAAGAAATCTTTCAAATTGAACTTTGTGCACAAATGGCACAGTATTTCAGTATGTACTGTATTGCCTGAATCAGACAACTATTCTATGAATGAATTTAAATCTCTGGTAGCTGAATAACTGCTGACTCTGGTGTGAGGCATTCATGAATCCATTTCAGAAGAAATAAAATTCATCAAATATCTTAATTTTAGCATAAAGTGCTTGTTGTGGGGGAGATCATAGGATATAGAGTTGGAGGCAATGTTAAAGTTCATCAATTTATGATGAGGAGTGATATGAGCAGAACCAGAAGAACATTATACACACTAACAACAACATGGGGTGATGATCAACCATGATGGACTCATTCATTTCAGCAGTATGATAATCAAAAACAATTATAAAAGACTTGTGATAGAAAATACTATCCATATCTAGAGAAAAAATTAAGAAGACCAAAGTTTATTATCTTCATTTTTTTAAATTGTCTTGGGTTTTATGTCATATTTTCTTCTCTAAAATTTTCTTTCTTCTATTTGGATTTAATTCTCTCACAACATGATTAATATGAACCTATTGTTTAGCATGGTGATAAAGGTAGAGCCTACATCGGATTGCTTTCTGTCAGAGGGAAAGAGGGAAGGAAGAAGGAAGGGAGGGAGGGAGAAAACTCAAAACCTTGCAAAAAAAACGATTAGTAAAAATTATATTGCATGTAGTTGGAAAAACAAAATATTTTTTTAAAAAAATTCATTAATTTGGGGCAGCTAGGTGCCACAGTGGATAGAGCATGGGCCCTGAAGTCAGGAGTACCTGAGTTCAAATCCGACCTCAGACATTTAATAATTACCTAGCTGTTTGGACTTGGGCAAGTCACTTAACTCCATTTGCCTTGCAAAAAAAAATCCCTAAAAATCATCAATTCACACTTTTTTTCTTTTATAGATAAAGAAACTGAGGGTTACCTTGCCTACAGTCATATGAACCCTTATTTTTTGCTCCAGGGTCCTTTGATTCTGGAGTCAATCTTTTTTTTCCCCCGACACATCCCTCAACTATTTAGCATAATTTATACACATTAGGTCGTGTTGAACCATGCTGGGAGATTTCTCACCCAGAAAAGGTTTGGTCTAATGGAATAATTCACTCTCCAGTGCATCAGCAAAACTGAAGGTCAAATAAAATGAGTAGCCAAATTAGATATTTGGATAGTTATTCCTTCCACATTTAGGGGGTTAGGGGTGGCAACCTGTAAAATTAGCATAAAATTGTTTGGTCCTCCCTTTTTACCAGAGAAGAAATCTGAATTAAATGTTAAAATATGTTTTTATTAAACAATACTATATAAATATTTTGTGAATTTCTTGGTTTCTAAACTTTTTGTGCTGTCTATTGGCCTTCACATGTTATCTGTGGCTTCTGCAAAACTCCCCAAAAGTCCCTGTTTAATTTCTTTTGCTGATCCAAGATATATTGAAACCACAATGGGGAAAGCTGTGTTGTAGGAGGAATAATGTATTTATATACTAGGGAAATTTGCTTGCCAATAGAAACTTCATCTCCCTATGGCACAAAACTTGATTGTATAGAACTTTTTGGGTCTGCTTAGAATTTTAAAACAAAATTGCCCTTACCAAAATAGAGAACAGTAATGTGACTTTGATTTAAAAACAAAGTATAAAAAAAAAGCCAAGTGAAAATAGGCACAATCAGCCAAGCTATTACTGTGGGGTAATTTCAAAAGATGAATCCAAAACATTAAAATGGGTTTTGGAGGGGTATATGTGTACACACATGCACACTGACATGTATGTAGTTATGTGTGCAACCCTTGCATAGAACTGTCTTTTTTTTTGTTCATTTTCTTATGGTAAAGTTTTAAACACCCACATCAATCTATTCATGTATCCCTTTTAATCTAGGCTGGAAAGACTGGACTGGAGAAATCTACAATCACATCCAGGAGGAGGGTCAAGCAAGAAGCTTTTCAGGTGATGCCATTATTGCTGCCTAAGCCCTGGGATCACTTGGAAAGGTAGAGATTGTTGGGACAATTGGGATGAGTCACTTTAGAGCATACAGCCAGATCAGCAGCATTTGGAGGTATTTGAGTGGACTAGGGAGATACAGACGGTCCAAATAAGGAAGTCAGTGTGGAAAGTTCCTAGTTTCGAGTTGGGTGAAACATTGGTGGGGTCCTTCTCAGCTAAAGAGTCCCATGTGCAGCTGTACTTTGTGTAATCAGCCTAAACAGGATGGAAGGAGTTGATTCTGTTATTTAACTTACAGTAGAATAGAGGTAGTAATTCAGTCTACCAGCACATTCCTCTGATAACAAGATTGTTTTTCCTTCCCAGTTAGCACAGAGTCCTGGATTTGGTATCAGAAAACTTTTGTTCAAATCCTGGCTCTTGTGTATGTCAAACAACTCTTCTAAATTTCCATTTCCTCATTCTTAAAATAGAGGGAAGGGGAGTGAATTATATGCCATCTAGATTCAAATCTATGATCCTGTGTCTAGAATTAGAGACTCAAGAGCACAGCCTGATTCTATCCCAGACTTTCTATATTGTTAACTTCCTAGAAAAAGCAAGACCTTTTTTTCCTATACAAATCCTGGGGACCTGGCTGACATCACACTCTTCCTAAATATATATAAGCAGGCATTTAAACACAGGTCTATTCAAACTCCAAGGTGGAGAGATCTTATTCTGTTGCTCACAGAGAAAAGAAATTCATCAGTCTGAGATGGCTCAATAGTGGTCTTGCCTGAAGCACTTTAGAATAGAGTTATTCAATCTGCTGTTTCTTAACTTTAAAAGGATGACACTTCACTACTGAAAAAGATGTTTAATGAAACATGCCAGTAAACAGACAAAGGATGAGCAGACTGTCTTACACTAGTGATAGAATACTTTATTACTCTAAAACTTGATCTGGGATAATACTATTCTGTTTCAACACATGAGAAAGATTGGTTTAAAATCATGATCTCTGTGGAAGACACAGGGATAAAGGAGCAAAGGATAAAGCTGAGATAGGAACTGGCCTAGATATCATTTCACCAGATAATTGAGTTGGAATTCGACAAAATGACAGGGTAAATGAAGAATCAGGGTGAGGTCATATCTGAAGTTTGCCATCAAAGCCTGACCTTTTTTTTTTAATCGTTTTAGTCCAGAGTTATAATTTCATTGAAACTTTGGATAAGGAAAATTCTCTTACAAATGCAGATTGGCATTCAATTTGTAGGTAATTGTTTTATTAAGTTGCCTGGGGGCACTGAAAGGCAACTAGGTAGTACAAGCACCGTGTGGACCTAACCACAGGAAGACATCAATTCTAATCCAGTTCAGAGACTTACTGACTGTGACTTGAGCTCTATCTGCCTGTTTTATTTTGTTTTTTTTTATTTATAAAATGGGGTCAAAAATGGCATTTTTGGAGTTGTAGTTGTAAAGGTGAAATGAGATAATATTTGTAAAGAAATCTGCAGACCTTTGATGCTGCATAAATGTTACTGTTGATTTTGCTATTATTATTATCATATGAACTGCCTAGGGTCATACAGTTAGTATGTGTCAGATATTAGACTTAAATACAGATCTTGCTGACTTCAAGCTTTCCATCTGAAATGCCCTCCAGCACCTCCTAGGTGTTAGGTAAGATAGTGGAAAAAGTCATGGACTAGATCTGGATTCAAATTCTGAGACATGAGATAGTCATGTTATCTTGTCTAAGCACCTCTCGCCCTCAGTTTCCTCAGCTTTAAAATAGGAATAATAATAGCACTTGCCTCACAGAGTTATATGGAGAAGTGTTTTGTAAACCTTCAAAGGCTATATAAACATTAGCTCCAGAGCCCAAAGTCTGTTGCTTGCTTTTAAACATACTCCACCCACTCAATCCATGTCTTAAGTATTCCAGATTGGATGCTAGCCATATCTAAAACCTTGAAACCAGTATGCAATTACAAAAACTCAAAGGAAACAAGATACTTTTTAAAAAAATTCTTTCTACTTTAATGTTAGTGATTTTTAAAATTCTAGGAATTTAAAAAAAAGCAAGAAAAAACCATTCACCTTGAATGACAACACCCCCTGGGCATCATAACAGAACAAAGATAATAGAATACAGTGTGGATTGATCATTCAAATAAAATGACTTTAAATATGCAGATTCAGGGCTTTCAGTATTTTTGCTTTTTGAATAGCACACTGTACTAAAGGATATTGTGGCATCTCTCCTGGGGGTTTTTAAAAAGAGAAAAGAAATTCATCAGTCTGAAATGACTCAATAGTGGTCTTGCCTGAAGTCAGGAGAAGAGAATGAATGATTTGCCTTGGGGGTTTTCTGTTCTAAGAGTCTCTGATCCCAGAGCTTGGTACCAACATTCTTTCAACTAATTCCTCCAGGTATAAATATCTGCCATGCCAGCTGCCTGCCACCATTCATTTTGCATCCACACGGTTGCCAGAGTACTAGATATTAAACTGTTGGGCTAACACTGGGCTTTGTATTCTGAAGGAAAGACCTTTCATGAGGACCTGGAGCTTCAGTTACCAGTCACCAGCATGTTTTCCCTGGAGCACCATGACCTTGGGTGAGGTTGGAAGGGTGGTCTGTAAATGTTAGGGCTGGGACAATGTGTTTCTCCACCCTGACGACAAACCAGGGAGGGTTAGACTAACTCTTCAAAGATGTAAGAAGGATATTTTTAAAGGGAAGAGTTATTTGCATGTTTGTCTTTTTAACGTATCTGAAACAAAAGGATAAGGCAATTTCTCATAACCATGGATTCTGTCAAATCACAATACATCAAGGGCCAGACCTCAAAATTTAAACTGAGTAGTATCTCAGGTCTAAGGACTTATTTATATTTTATTTAGGTCTCAAAATTCATTTTCATATAATACTGAGGAGAATAGGGCTGAGGAAGCAGATGAGAATAGGACAGAAGAGATCAGAAATGTTTATACATGGTTGATTATCTCCAATTTATCATGTACATATCTTTTCTGTATGTGGCTGTTTGAATGTTGCCTCTCCAGTAGATGGTGAACTTTTTGAGAGCAGACATTGATTCTCTGTTTTTTTTTTTTTATTGTACTGTTTGTATTTCCAGCCCCTAGCATAGTGCTTAGGATATAGGAGGCAGTTAACAAATACTTGTTGACTAACAATCTGAATATCTACTTATCATTTATGCATTGTGGATATAGCACTGGCCTGGAATCAGGAAGACCCAAGTTCAAATTTGGTCTCAGACACTTACTAGCTTGTGACCCAGGCTAAGCCACTTAATCCTGTCTACTTCAGTGTCCTCAACTGCAAAATGAGCTGGAGTCCTTCTCTAGTGGGGAACCACTAGTATCTTTGTTAAGAAAACCTAAATGAGGTCACAAAAAGTTGGAAATGACTGAACAAGAATATCTATCAATCTAATTTGGTTTTATCAATACTTTATCTATCTATCTCTAGCTATTTTTTTCTAGGTCTGTTTGACTGTCTATCTGGCAATGAGGTAACATAGTGGGGTAGAGCTCCGGGCCTGGGGAAAGGAATGCTTGCTTTTAAATATGACCTTAGATACCATTTGTGTGAGCTGTTTGCCTCAGTTTCCTTATTTGTAATATAGTAGCACCTACCTCTGAGGACTATTGTAAGGATCAAATGGGATAATATTTGTAAAGTATTTAATATAGTATCTGACACATAGTATTGGTATATAAATAGTTATTATTATTATTATTTTTATTATTCTACATCTCTATCCATCCATTGCCTAGTGTAGTGGTATAGGAGTATGCTGGACATTGTATCGGACACCCTGGACTGGAATTTCAGAGCTACTTCTATAAAATATATTTCCTCCTTTTTTAAAAATGGAGATGATAACCCTGTTATTTTCTTCACAGACTTGTGAGAACAGAATTTTGCAATATACATAGGAACACATCAAATGATTTAATATTGTTTATATTACATACACAGGCATATAATATTCCAGAAGCTTTCCTTCTCAAGGTCATCAGACCAATAAATTGTTTTTGCTTTTTGGGAGCTAATTCACACATCCAACTTTTGGTCACAATTAACTTGTTCCTCTATTAGCTAGGATACTGAAAATAATGAAACCTGAGAATAAGTCCAGTGTGAATTACTAAAAAAGTCTGAATTATAGAACCAAGTTCTCCCTAAAGAAGTGTAATATTTTTCCTTCCTCAGTTAAAATCTAGGAGCTTAGAGATAATTATGAAATAACAGACTGGGTCTATGAGTCACAAATACACACAGTAAATGACATTAATTTGGTCCCAAAGTGATGAGACCAAAAAAAAAATTCAAAACTCATTCTCTCTTTCCCCTTCTGTCAAATATTGGGACACTGTGAGATATTTCTCAGTGAGGGTATTCTGGAGCTTCTGAATCTCCTCACCTTAGAGAAGGTGACCACCAATAGGAAGATGTTATAGTGGAAATAATTAAGAAAGCCCCAATTAAGGTATGACTCACCTGAAATAAGACCTTGAGGTTAAGGGTTCTTCTCTAAGTCTTCTGGGGTTGGAATGATAGTGAAGCCACTGGGGTCTCATCATCTTCCAACCTGCTAGGCCTTGCCGATTACCTTCTGCTCATTGAGATCCATCAGGCCTTTCCATTCATCCAAAAGATGAAAGTTCTAATATTTGTTTTTCCCTCCTATTAAAATGTGAATCTCTGGAGGTCACAGAATAATTAGCTTTTTTCTATTGTATTCTCAGCATGATGCTTTATGCATGGTAAGGACTGAACACCTCCTTTTTCTTTCCTCTTCCCTTTCTTCTGAATTATTATTTTTCTATTTTTAATAACTAATTATTGAATGAGAACCAAGATTTTAAATTCCTTTTCTACTTCCTCATCCGGAAATCTTGCTCAAAGACTTATCCAGGCTAAATCATTCTGGGCTAATGGGAATATTCCAGTTTGTTGTGTTTACTCAGACAGATCTAGGAAAATGTGGAGTCTCCCTTTGGTTAGACAGGTGATATGGAAATTTATAAGAATTGGGAAGTACAAATCAAATACCCCCAAGATTATCTTTGGAGTATAGCTCAACTTTTCATTGTAATATTCTTTTTCTTATTAATTGCTAACCAATCAGGGTTGATTTTCATACTTAGGAACAGGGTATAGAAACTGTGAGGCCACGACCATGAAGGGTCTTTGGCATTTGAGAGTCCCACTGACCTTTTATTGAAAATGTTAGCATTAAACTACCTCTTTCACACTTTTTAAATCCCACGTTTTCTCTTTCCTTTCTCTCCCCTCCTTTCCTTCTTTTCTTCCTTCTTTCTTCCTAACCTTTCAGATTTTCAGACCTAGCCCCAATATAACAGAAGAAGGGGCAGTTGGTGGTGTAGGCTTGGAGTCAGATAGTCTTTTCCTTTGGAGTTCAAATCTGGCTTGACAAGTTACTTCACCCAGTTTGCCTCAATTTTCTCATCTGTAGAATTAACTGGAGGGGGAAATGACAAACCACGACAAACCACTATAGCATCTTTGCCAAGGCAAAAAAAAATCCTAAATGGGCTCAGGACTGAAAAATGACTGCACAACAGCAAAAACCAAATACTGGGGGGCAGCTAGGTGGTGCAGTGGATGGAGAGAACCTGAGTTCAAATCCAACTTCAGATACTTAATAATTGCCTAGCTGTATGACCTTGGGCAAATCACTTGACCCCACTGCTTTAAATTAAAAAAAATTGGGGAAAACTGAGTTAGGAGTCCTTGGTTTATATCAGAAGTTAGTGATCCTGGGCAAATCAATTAATATGTAGCTGTTAGTCTTATCTACTTCAACTGCAAAATGGGGATAATATTTGAATGATCTCCCTGAGAGTTGTTGTGAGGCAAGTGCTTAATAAATCTCAAAGCCTAATGGAAAAGCAAATCTTTATGCTAGCTTCTCAAGTGGTTGGAAAAGCTTTCCCTTCTTTATTTTTTTTAGGTTTTTTTGGCAAGGCAAATAGGGTTAAGTGGCTTGCCCAAGGCCGCACAGCTAGTTAATTATTAAGTGCCTGAGACCACATTTGAACCCAGGTACTCCTGACTCCAGGGCCGGTGCTTTATCCACTGAGCCACCTAGCTGCCCCAAGTTTTCTCTTCTTAAGATAGGATCTTCTTTACATCATTAATCCTTCACAAGATTTCATGGAGAATGTAACAAGCCCTCTCCACTCTCCATGATCAGAAATGGAGATTTGCTGTATTTTAAATGAATTCTCTAGTATGAAAGCTGGGGAGGTAAAAAAAATAAGATAAGACATTTTCTTCTTTTAAATCTTACTGAAGAATGTAATTTATTTAATATCACATCTTTGAAAGAAAGTGGCAATTTCTTTTTTTTTACTTAAAGACTTATTTGAGTTTTACAATTTTCCCCCTAATCTTACTTCCCCCCCCCAGAAGGCAATTTGCCAGTCTTTACATTGTTTCCATGGTATACATTGATCCAAATTAAAGGTGATGAGAGATAAATCATATCCTTAAAGAAGAAACATAAAGTATAAAAGATAGCAAGATCAGAGGATAAGATATCTGGTTTTTTCCCCTAAGTTAAAGGTAATAGTCCTTGGTCTTTGTTCAAACGCTACAGTTCTTTCTCTGGATACAGATGGTCTTTTCCATTGCAGAGAGACCCAAGTTGTCCCTGATTGTTGCACTGATGGAATGAATGAGTCCATCAAGGTTGATCATCGCCCCCATGTTGCTGTGAGGGTGTACAGTGTTTTTCTGGTTCTGCTCATCTCACTCAGCATCAGTTCATGCAAATCCCTCCAGGTTTCCCTGAAATCCCGTCCCTCCTGGTTTCTAACAGAACAACAGCGTTCCATGACATACATATACCACAGTTTGCTAAGCCATTCCCCGATTGAAGGACATTTACTTGATTTTCAATTCTTTGCCACCACAAACCGGACTGTTATGAATATTTTTGTACAAGTGATGTTTTTACCCTTTTTCATCATCTTTTCAGGGTATAGCCCAGTAGTGGTATTCTGGATCAAAGGGGATGCACAAGAAAGTTTCTTATGAGAAAAAAGGATAAAGCTGTTCTAGAAGAAAAAGAGGAAAGGAAACAAGCCGTTAACAAGCCTCTAAGCACATCAGAGCTCTATACAACGCTTCTCTCATTTGATCTTGTCCCACTTTAAGGAGGATGTCACCGAGGCCCTGCCAGCGGGCATCTACGGTCACGTGTGACCCAGGGATCACCCTGATGCCCGGCTGCTCTGCCCTGTCTCTGGCCCCAGCCTCTCTTCCGACCTCGGGCTCCAGGCCTCCTGGAGGGGGGGGGGGATCTCCAAGGACGCTTTGGGTTTTCTCTGTTCTTTTGTTGCTGGTTTTCGTCGGGGCAGGCTTCGGCTCGGAGCTGGGGACCAACATAACCCAGAGGGTAGACTGCGGGGAAGGAGGACCTGGGCACCACGGCTCAGGACTGGAAGCTGAGAAGCCGGAGCCAACCAGGACTGGGGAAGCCACAAGGGAAGCCGGACTTGGAAGTGGCTGAGAGCAGAGTCTACCTGAATCCCAGCACTTCTCCTGCTCTAACACCTGGCGGCTCCTCGGGCAGGAGCGTGGGCCAGTCTAGAGCTGACCGGAGGCCGGGCCGCCCGACCCAGCCCTCTGACCACAGAGAGGCAGCCAAGCTAGAGTGGCAAGCTGCAGAGTGGGAGATGACCCCATCTACCATATGGACATGCCATACTTACTCACATGTTTTCCTTCGCGATTTATAGTCTTTAAGATTTGTCTGCTTGTCATAGCTTTTCAGTATTTTATCAATATCAACATCCCATTGCTAAAATGGGACACCCAGGACTGACTAAAATACCTCTATCTGCAGTCTGGCAGAGCAGACTCACGGACTTGGGTTCCCAGAGGTAGAGCTCTGACCCAAGATTGAAGAGTGTGTGCCTGAGGATTAAGGGATAATCGCAGTCAGCCATGTCCTTCAGAAGCCGACCTTCCACAGGAGCCGGGCCTCAGTAAAGCAACAGGAGAAAGGCTTGGGTCCTGATTTAGTAATTGCTTATTAATATAATAGAAAAATAATTTCATCTGTAAAGGATCTACCTAATCCAATAAACATTTATTAAGCATCTTTTATGTGCCAGAGACTATGCTAAGCAAGGTGAAATAATAAATAAAAAGACAGTCTCTACCCTCAAGGAGTTTATACTATAAAGGGAGAGACAATACACATAAGGAGTCAGGAACCTGGGGGACGGGGTGGGGTGACCCAAAAGGGAAGCCTGGTGCAGAGGTATCTTGTTCCAAGGAACCAAAACCAGGCAGAGCAGCAGATACAGAGTGGAGTGAGCCAGAAAGTCCAGTTTCACCCTCTAATAAAGGAAGGCTTTGAGAGGAGATTGGTATTCTGCCCTTCAACCTCCAATCTAAAGGGAAAGGAGGATAAGGAAGGTGGGGCCATTCAAGGCTTGAGTTAGCAGCATGATGGTGAATTTAGTAGTTGAAACCTTGGAATTGAAACTAGACAGAGCCTGAGATGCCAGCCCATGCTGAGGTCTTCCTTTATGTCTTTTAAAATGTTGCAGGTACTGTTGTGACACTTGGTCTGTTATTCCTCTTTCCTATGACTTAACCAACCTACCTGCTTCTCTGATCTTAACATGTCATTAATGATTGTTAGGAACCATTGTGTATGGGAGCATTGTAAATTATCTTCACCTGGTATCCTTGAACACCAGAATCTTATCTCACTAAGTGCCATGGGAGTGGGAGTGGGTTACAGACCGCTAAGGTATTTAAGCCCTGGTGTTTCAGTAAATAAATGGAGCACTTGGAGATCTTGAAGGAGTACTTGTCTCCTTTGTCATCCTTGTCTCCCGCTCCTCAAATGCTAGCCTGGAGAAGATTGAGGGAGTCCAGAAGTAGGACTCAACAAATGATGCCTTTCATACCCCTTCACATGTAGTGATATCACTACTAAATAAAACAGCTTACTTGGGTTCAACTTGATCTCTGCTTCTCTTACTTTGTATTATTTGCAAATGTGATTTTGCCCCAAATTGTGGTATTCCATTATCCAATTAATACCTGGAAAGATGATGGTGTTTAGAAGATGAGCCCTTGTCTTGGGGAGAAATATAGTTTTATTGAATTGCCAGCGGCAGCTAAATGGTGTAGTGGATAGAACACTGGCCCTGGAGTCTGGAGGACCTGAGTTCAAATCCAGCCTCAGATTTAATAATTGCCTAGCTGTGTGATCTTGGGCAAGTCACTTAACCCTATTGCCTTAAATAAAAATTAAAAACAAAGAAAGTGCCAGAGAAAATCAGGGCTCCTTGGAGAGATGATAAGGCTCCATTAGAGACTAGAGGACTAGTAATTGAATACATTATGGCAGGGTTTCTTTTATTGAGTATAGATTGATCCAGATGACTGCTAAGGCCCTTTCAACCCTCAAATTTTGTGATTTTCATAGTCAATTCTGGGCTTAATTTATTGTCCTTCTCTAGAGTCCACATACTATGGGCCAACACAAAAAATTGTCTAATTGTATATTGACATCTGTAAAATCCTCATTAATTTTATTTTTTTTCTCTTTGGTTGAAGAAAAAAACTCATTGACTATCAGTAGGTACTGTTCTAAGATTTGATACGGTTATCAAAATCATGCTTGAATAGAAATATGATTTTATCTCAATAGTATTTTATTTTTTCCAATTACACAAAAAGATATTTTTCAACATTAATTCAACATTCAACATCTCCCCTCTCCAAGACAGAGAGCAATATTGATATAGGCTATCCATGTACAATCATTTTAAATTTATTTCCATTTTAGTCATGTTATGAAAGAAGAATCAGAGCAAAAGGGAAAAACCACAAGAAAGAAAAAACAAAAAACCAATTAGAAAAATTTAAAAATAATATGCTTTGATCTGCATTTAACTCAAGGTTCTTTCTCTGGAGGTGGATAGCATTTTCCATCATGAATCTTTTAGAATTGGCATTGATTACCTTATTGATGAAAAGAGTGAAGTCTATCATAATCAATCATTTTGTACAATGTTCTCTTGATTATGCCCATTTCATTCAGCATCAGTTCATACTAGTCTTTTCAGGTTTTTCTGAAATCTGCCTGCTCATCCTTTCTTATAGAACAATGGTATCACATCACATTCATAAACTACAACTTGTTCAACCATTTCCCAATTGATGAACAGACTCTCAGTTTTCAAATCTATGCCACCACAAAAAGAGCTACTATAAATACTTTTGTGCATGTGGGTCTTTTTCCCTTTTTATGATTTCTTTGGGATACAGATGTAGTAGTGCTGTATTTCCAGATTTCTCTCCAGCAGAATGATTGGATCAATTCACAGCTCCAACTATGCATTAATGTCTCTGTTTTCCCACATCCCCTCCAATGAAATATGGTTTTTCAAATAATATTTTATTGATGTTCCTTTTTTAATGTCATTGCAACTTTCCACTGACCCCAACCACAGCTATACCTTTTAACAAGTAATGATTATGAGCAAAATAAATAACACATTGGCCATGTCTGAAATTTTATGTCCTGTTTCCTACCTCAAGTCTACTACCTCTTTGCTGAGAGTTGCAAGACAGAAGATGATTGTCCCCATCAGTCTGCTGAAATAGGTAACTCAAATCATTAATTATGGATTTTTTGTGTGCTTGTATTCTTCTTGACATCAGGTCTCTCTCTCTCTCTCTCTCTCCTCTTATATTTTTAATTCATTCATCTATTCATTTATCCATTCCTCTACATTTACCTATCTACCTATGTAGCCCTAGAACAGTATCTAGCACATAGTAGGCACTTTAAAAATACTTATTGGATAGGATTGTTGAATTGAATAACACTATTTACCTCACAAGACTGTGAAGATTACATGAGATAACTTATAAAATTTTGTAGCTTGGGATGTAGTTTTAATATTCCCTGATAAATAGTAGGAACTTAATAAGTGCTTCCTTTCTAGAATTGACTTAATGTATCCTAGACAGCTATACTTCTGCACTGCCATAGATTCCATAGATCCTATATAAATATCCATCCAAGAGAAGAGAGAAGGACTCTTGTCTATTTGGGGGGCTGCAGATGTATCTCATTGAAGGTTTCTCAGTGGGCCTGAGGGAATGAATCATGATTTTTTTTTCATCCTCCTCCAAGTGAAGGGAAGTGAATGACCTGCTTTTAGATGGAAGCTTCCTTTCCTGCACCTATACATACATACATACATATATATATATATATTTATATACTGCACCTATATACATATATGTATACATATCCTATAGACCCAATCCAAAGAATGGAGTATATTGAAAGAAAATATGTTCTGATGTCAGAGGGTTTCTGTGTGTGGGAGGGATACTGTTCTATCAGATAATTTTAGCTATTCAACATATGTTCACAGTACTTTAAATGATACGAAATGAAATATACCCCATGCAGCAAATGTTTTTGTTCAACACATCTATACTACCAAAAAATGAATAGACTAGAAACATCTCTTTCACATACACACATCAGTATATAAACCCAAGCTGAGGTCAACTCAACTGGGAACATCCAATATAGTTTTTTCTTTATAGTCTAGTATTCATTCTTCTCTCCTTCCATTCTCTTCCTCAGCTGCTAGGTGGAATCCACTTTGAGAGGTCCCTGAGTTATGCTTTGTAGGGGCCCTCCTAGAATTCAATTCAATTTGGTTCAATTAAATTCATCAACCTTTATCAATATGAGCCTACCCTGTGTGAGGTGCTAGAATTGGGAATGGGTATAAAACTCAATATAACATAAACCTTACTCTCAATTTAATTCATTTGTGCCATGTACTAGGCACTGTAGTGGCTTAGGAAATACAAATGAATATAATACAAAATGAAATAGTTTCTACCCTAAGAAGCTTCATAGTAGGGAAAGATGTGTACTTTAGCAAGTGTAACACAAAACTGAACTTGATCAAAGCAAAGGAGGATCCCAAGTAACTAGCTCTCTGGACATGACCCCCATGTATTAGCTATCTTCTCACCCTTCACATCTGAGTTTCTATCCTCTCTTTGGTGAATTCTTCCTGGAACCTCCATTTTGAAGAAGAGCCTGATCAGCCATACTTCATTTCCTTCCTTTCTGTGCTTTTGATCTACAGATTTCACCTCCATACCCCAGCTGTCTCCTCACCCTGGAACTTCCCTCTGCCCTGTGGTCCCCTTTTTCCTATTAGTGTCTTTCAAGAATCTCCATTTTGAGGAAGTGCCCAAACCAGCAAGTTTTCATTACTGTCTTCTCTTTGCTTTTGATGCTTTTTTAGCTTCTTTGCATTGTCTTTCCCCCATTAGAATGTAAGCTACATGAGGACATGGATTATCTTTTTTTTTTGCTCTCATTTGTATCTCCAATCATTGGCACATATCTAGTACCTAGTAGACTTGTTGGCTTGAGAGTGCTCTAGGAAAATTTAGGGAGAAAGGAGGAAGTCAGAGATGGTTTCTTTAATCAGATGGACCCAATTTTCTGGGGCTCAGTTTCCTTTTCTAGAGAATAGTACTCTCCATAACAATTTTCTTACCATCTTCATTACATTGTTTTCAGAATCAAATGAGTTAATAAATGTGAAAGCCTGCTATAAAACTGTAAGTTGTATGAATATGGATGTCTGTAATTTCCCTCCTCCTATATGTCATAATAATTTATTTGTGTTGTATAATCATTTCAGTAGTGTCTGACTCTTTGTGACCCCCCCCCCCCCATTTGGTGTTTTCTTGACAAAAATCCTGGAGTAGTTTGCCATTTTTTCTCTAGTTCATCTGATGAAATCACAGAGTTAGACACAACTAAAGGACAACAAGAAACAAATTAGAAAGACAATCAGATTCTCTACTCTTGTAGTCAAATCAGAAAGTCTCCTGTGGTTCTGATTCTTTTATAACATGACTAAAATGGAAATAGATTTAAAATGATTGTACATGGATAATAAGACTATCATCCATGAAACCTGATTGAACCTATTTCTTACCTTCATTAAGAGTATCTCAGAGGGCAGATTCAAGATGGCAAAGAAAAGGCATTGACTAGCTTGAACTCTTCCCCCATCCCTTCAAAACACTGCTAGAAAACAATTTCTAGAGCAGCAGAATCCACAAAAAGAGGGGTGAAATAATTTTCCAGTTAAAGACAACTTAGAAGTTCAGCAGGAAAGATCTATGCTACCTAGGGGAGATGGAGCCCAGTCCAGAAAAGGCCAAACCAGTACAGATCTCAGCCCACAGATGATAAAGGAGTCAAACAACTGATAGAAGAAGTTTACCAGGGTCTTTTTGCTGGCACTGGAGGTAGGATTCTGATTCTTTATCCATACTCAAAGCTAATCCTGAATAGCAATCCCAGGGCAACTTGTGGTCTCAGGGAAGGCAGGACTCTCATCATGTTCCAGAGCAGAAAGAGTGCTTGTGGTCACTCATAGACAATAGCACAGGCCAGGAAAACAGATCGTGCCATTTTGGAAAAACCAAAAACTTACGGGTCCCTAGAAATATCTCTGAAAACAGCTGTACAAATTCACTGAAGGTTGGGAAAGCTCACTCCCCACCCTGGAAAGCCCTACTTTAACAGAGTTTAATGTAAAGAAATAGACAGGGGAAATGAACAGACAACAACAATAAAATTCAGACTATAAAAAGTTACGGTGGTGACAAGGAAGATTAACACACACACACACACACACACACACACACACACACACACACACACAGAAGATTAAAAAAAAACTTCTATATCCAAAACCTCTGAAAATATAAATTGATCTCAGGTCATAGAAGAGTTCAAAAAGGATTTTGAAAATAAGTAAGAAAGGTAAAGGAAAATTGGGAAGAGAAATGGTAGTGATGCAAAAAAATCATGAAATATGAACCAACAACTTGGTAAAGGAGATACAAAAAATAGCATCTTAAAAAACAGAATAGGTCAAATGGTAAAATGTATAAAAAAGTCAATGAGGAGAAGAATGCCTTAAAAATCAGAATTGACCAAATGAAAAAAGAGACACAAAAATTCACTGAAGGAAAAAAAGTCTTAAAAGGTAGAATTTGCCAGATGAAAAAAGGAGGTACAAAAGTTCACTGAAGAATCTTAAAAATTAAAATTGAGGAAATGGAAGCTAATGTCTTTAATGAGAAATCAAGAAACAATAAAACAAAACCAGCAGAATGAAAAAAAAAATGGAAGACATTGTGAAATTTCTCATTGTAAAAACAACTGACCTAGGAAATAGATCCAGAGGAGATAATTTTAAAATTATTGTATTTCCTGAAATCCTTGCGTCTACAACATCGTCTTACAAGAAATTATCAAGGAAAATTTTCCTGATATTCTACAGCCAGAGAGTAAAAATAGAAATGGGAAGAATCCTCTAATCATATTCTGAAAAAGATCCCCAAATGAAAACTCCCAGGAATATTATAGCCAAATCCCAGAGCATCTAGGTCAAGGAGCAGCCAGAAAGAAACAATTCAAGAATAGTGGAGTCACAATTAGGATAACAGAAAATTTAGCAACATTTTCATTAAAGGATCAAAGGACTTTTAATATAATATTCCAGAGGGCAAAGAAGCTAGGATTACAGCTGAAAATCACCTTCCAGCAAAACTGAATACTTCAGGTAAGCTCCAGGGAAAAAGTAGACATTTAGTGAAATAGAGGACTTTCAGGTATTGTTGATGAAAAGATTAGAACTGGATAGAAAAATTGACTTGAAAATGCAAGACCCAAGAGAAGCATAAAAAGATAAACAGCAAAGGGAAATCATTAAATTGTTTATATGGGGAGATGATATTTGTAACTCATAATAATTTTCTTTTTTTTTTACAGTAGTTAGAAGTCTATATAAACAGAGGACACAGGTGTTAGTTGAATATTAAGGAATGATATCTAAAAATTAAATTAAGGGCTAAGAGGACTGTTCTAGGAGAAAGAGAAAGGGAGAGGTAGAGTGGGGTAAATTATGTCACATAAAAGAGGCAAGAGAGCTAGCTCTTTTACAGTGGAGGGGAAGAGGGGAGGATGGAAAAGGAAATAAGTGAACCCTAATCTTAATTAGCTCAAAGAAATAATAATATACATACTTGGATATAGAAATTATACACACAAACCACATATATATATACATATATATATATACATATACATATATATATATATATATATATATATATATATATATATATATATATATATATAAATCTATCTTACCTCAGGAAAATAGGAGAAGGGGAACAGAGAAAGAGGAGGGTGAAGAAGGGGGGGCAATTTGGGGGAGGGAGTAGTCAAAAGTAAAACACTTTTGAGAAAGGACATGGTAAAAGTAGAAAAAAGAATAAATGGGAAAGATAGGATGGAGAGAGACAGTTAGCAACAGTAACTGTGAAAAAAAATTTGAAGCAAGTTTCTCTGATTAAAGGTCTCATTTCTCAAACACAGAGAGTTGAGTGAAATTTATAAAAATAAGAGTCATTCCACATTTGATAAATGATCAAAAAGTATTAGTTTTCAGATGAAGTAATCTAGCTCTAGCCATAAGAAAAAAATGCTCTTATTCATCATTTTTTTTAGGTTTTTGCAAGGCAAATGGGGTTAAGTGGCTTGCCCCAGGCCACACAGCTAGGTATTTATTAAGTGTCTGAGATGGGATTTGAACCCAGGTACTCCTGACTCCAAGGTCGGTGCTTTATCCACTACGCCACCTAGCTGCCCCCTCTTATTCATTATTGATTGGAGAAATGCAGATTAAAATAATTTTGAGGTTCTGCCTCATACCTGTTAGAATGATGAATAGAATGGAAAAAGAAAAAAGACAAATTTTGAATGGGATGTAGGAAGAATGAGATATTAATGCATTGTTGGTGGAGTTGTAATTGATTCAACTACTTGGTCCATATTTCAAAACATAAAAAACAAGAAGGAAAAGGGTTTATGTGTACAAAAATACTGGAAATTGAGGGGATGCCTATCAATTGGGGAATGACTGAACAAATCGTGGTGTATGATTATGATGGAATACTATCGTGCTATAATAAATGATGAACAGGATGTTCTCAAAAAACATGGAAAGACTTACTTGAGCTGGTGCAAAGTAAAATGGATTTTATACAAAGTAACAGCAACGTTGTAAGATGATCAGTTGTGAATGACTTCACTGATCTCAGCAATATATAATGATCCAAGACAAACTGAAGGACATATGATGAAAAATTCTATCCATCCCCAGGGAAAGAACTGATATTGTCTGAATATAGATTGGAACATATATTTTTAAACTTATTTTTCTTGAGAAATTTTTTTGTCTATGTATTTTTTCACAACATGAAAAATATGAAAATGTTTTGTATTTACATTTACATGTATGACAAATCAAATCGCTTGTCTTCTCAATGAGGGGGATTGTGAGGAAGAGAATTTGGGACTTAAATTTTTTTTTTTGTAAGGCAATGGGGTTAAGTGACTTGTTCTAGGTTACACAGATAGATAATTATTAAGTTTCTGAGACAGAATTTGAACTCAGGTCCTCTTGGCTCTAGGGTCAGTACTCTATCCACTGCCCTTCTAGCTGCCCCTGTGTAGATCTTTCTCATAAAGATTTTATACAGATGAGAAAAATGTATGGGTTGTGGGTATTGATATTTTCTGTCACTTTTTTTCTTTGTTAAGAATATCTCTACCACCATACTGGTCTATGCCATCTCCACACTGGATGCCTGATTCTTGAATGAAAGATGCTATTCCTATTTTCAGCTCTCCTTTATATTTTGTCTTTTCAAATTACAATGCAAGTATCTTCAGGGTAGGTACTGTCTTTCCTGTGTTTATATTCCCAGCTCAGTGTCTGGCTTATAATAATTGATTATTCTTATAATTAATTGATATTCTATCTGGTATGAGGAAGGAGAGAATTTGAAATGGCAAATAAAATAAAATTAATTTAAAAAATTTAAATGCTCTATTTTCTTTTTTCTTTCTTTCTTTCTTTCTTTCTTCCTTCCTTTCTTCCTTCCTCCCTCCCTTCCTCTTCCTCCCTCTCTTTCTTTCCCCTCTTCCTTCCTTCCTTCCTTCCTTTCTTTCTTTCTTTCTTTCTTTCTTTCTTTCTTTCTTTCTTTCTTTCTTTCTTTCTTTCTTTCTTCCTTTCTTCCTTTCTTTCTTTCTTTCTTTCTTTCTTTCTTTCTTTCTTTCTTTCTTTCTTTCTTTCTCTCTCTCTCTTTCTTCCTTCCTTCCTTCCTTCCTCTTCCTTCCTTCCTTCCTTCCTTCCTTCCTTCCTTTCTTTCTTTCTTTCTTTCTTTCTTTCTTTCTTTCTTTCTTTCTTCCTTCCTTCCTTCCTTCCTTCCTTCCTTTTTTCTTTCTTCTTTCTTTCTTTCTTTCTTTCTTTCTTTCTTTCTTTCTTTCTTTCTTTCTTTCTTTCTTTTTTTCTTTCTTTTTTCTTTCTTTCTTTCTTTCCTTCCTTCTTTCCTTTCTTTCCTTCTTCTTTCTCTCCCTCCTTTTTCTTTCTCTTTCCTGCTTTCTTTTTCCTCTCTCTTTCTCTCTCTCTTTCTTTCTTTCTTTCTTTACTTCTTTCTTTCTTTCTTTACTTCTTTCTTTCTCTCTCTCTCTCTTTCTTTCTCAATTGATCTGTTTATTAGTATCCATTATTTTAGCTCTCTTCTTATAGGAGATAATTGAAAAGAATAAATCCTTTAATGCACTCAAATTATGTCATCACTACTGCAGACTTTCTCTATATGGATTTGGTCTAGTTTAACATTTTTCCTTTTTTTTTAATTGCCATTTCAACTTCCTAATATTTAGATAGACAAAGCATTTATGAAGCAATTACTGTGTGCCAGACTTTGTATTCATTGCTGGAGATACAAATACAGACGAACAAAAAAGTCCCTGCCTTTGAGCAGCTTGCAAATCTTTTTTTTAAAAAACAAAACAAAACAAAACAATTTTATTTTACTTTCAGGTTCCCATTCTTTCCCTCACATCTCCCCACCCTAACCCCCACTTCCTCCCATTAAGAAAGCAAGAAAAACAGTTAAGTTCCTGTTGCAAACATGTATAGTCAAGCAAAACAAATTCCTGCATTGACTTTGTCCGAAAAAAAAGTTTTAATATGCATTCTATATCTATCACCTCTCTAAGTGGAGGTCACCATTTGTCCTCTAGAATTGTAGTTGGTCATTATGTTAATCATTAAATTACTAAATCTTTCAAAGTTGTTTGTCTTTATAGTATATTATTATTATTGAATAAATTGTTCTCGTGTTCTACTTCATTTTCTATAAGTTCATACAAATTTAAGGAGTTTACACCGGAAATGGTGACATGAAAAAGACAAAGCCTCCAGTTTTGCAAGACAAAGTGAAAGTTCACATGTCAGAACTGGTGACCCCAGGGTCAGACACTAACATACTAGGGGAAGGAGATGAGGATGATAGTCAGAGAATAGGCAGCATGACAAAGAGAGAGCTGGTGAGATAGTGTGAAAACTCACCCATCAGAGTGTATTGAGGACTATGAAGTTAGAGGGCAGAATGTAGTGGCCCCATTGTCATTGGTGAAGAAATAACTAAAAAAACCCTCAAAATAACTTTTCTGCTCTTTTGTGAGGATGTAGGTTATTTAAGGGGGATGAAATGAGAGGAGTGGGTAGTTCTAATACCTGGTCAGTCCTGTTTCACAGGCTTGTGGGTGATGGACAGTTCACCCAGGTAGTGTCCAATCATCTTGGACTTAATTTCTTTCTGAATGAAGGTCTTAACTGTTATAGATCCCCACCATAGCTCAGTATCTTTGACAGTGCTTATCCTGTGAAGAGGCATCTTTATGAGGGAATATTGTTTCTGTTACTATCAAACACTGTACATAAGTTTTTTATAAGGTAAGTCTGGGAGCCAATACAGGCCCACACCACAATAGGTAAATGTCCTGAAGGTTTTGCTTCACTTCTACTTGTCCAGAGCCAAGGAATCTAGATATATCTCCCAGCCCATGGTGGAGGAGGGTATATGATATGCCCAGGGAGCTCATTGCCTTGGGTATGCTTCTTTCTTTCTCCCCACTCAAATGAGAAATTAATTTGTTAAAGAAATCAACATGAGTTCTCTAACAATGTTCATTTGTTGTCATTTAAGTCATATCTTAAATACTGTAAGGATAATTCAGCTTAATTGTTCTTGCTTGCTATCTGTTTTTTTTTTGTTTTTTTAGTTTTTGCAAGGCAATGGGGTTAAGTAGCTTGCCCAAGGCCACACAGCTAGGTAATTATTAAGTGTCTGAGATCAGATTTGAACTCAGGTACTCCTGACTCCAGGGCCAGTGCTCTATCCACTGTGCCACCTAGCTGCCCCCTTGCTATCTTTCTTTAAACAACTTTTCCTCTGTTTTTTCTCTTCTACTTTAGGGGAGGCTGCTACTTCCATAAGATTTTTATGGAAAACTTTTTATTCTAAACTAGTATTGTCCATAGCTGCTTATCTCTGTTTTCCAGAAGATTCATATGCTTGCTGTGTGAGCAATCTATGAGCTCTTGTTCTCATTTTATGTCAACTGACCTAGCCTGGTTACTGCTTTTTCTTTTATGCATTACTTATCTTTTTACTAAAATGATTAGTTTAATAATAAGCCTATACTTGAGGATTGGAATTGTTTTTGCCTTTCTCTGTATCTCCTGCTTTTAACTTAGAGTTTGATGTATAATAAGCACTTAACAAATGCTTGACTAAATGGACTGGAAAATAAAACTTGACACCTTGAGTACATTTTATCCAACTGTCTCCCAATTTGGTATTAACTGGAGGAGGAGCTTTGGAGGGAAAAGAGAGAAATGAAAGGTGAAAGCACAGTTGCCCCTAGAGGGATGTATCCATCACCTTTGACTGATATGAAACGTGGTTAGTGTCTTGGGCCATTTTGAACGAAGAGAAAAAACTTTGGGGACATTCTTGAAGAACAAATGATCTTTTAATTGGAGTTGCTGCTAGTTCTACAGTAGCTCCTAAGTTAAATACTCCTTCAGTTCATTTCCAATGACCATCTGAAAAGATTCTGAATGTCAGGGAAAGGAAATGTTATGTAATTGCTAAATTTTTGTGTTTTATTTAGGTATCAGACACAGGTGCAAGCAAGATGACAAAAAGAATAATAATGCAAAGCAGTAATTCTGGGCCATTCTACTAGTTATTTGCTACTATTTGCTCAGGATATCAGCATTTCCCCCCTCACATGTCTGTTTGCCTTCCATTCCCATTCCCCTGGCTCCATCATGAAGAAGAAGATGGAAGAAGCAGGCATTAACAAATGCAACTAAATTACCCCAGAGTCATTCATTGAAAAGCCTCAAAAATGGCAAAGCCCTCAAATTCCTGAAAGAGGGTCATAATCTGAATGGCCAGTCCTGTTAGACATCACCTTGTACAGCATGTCAGGATTCTGCATTAGTCAATGAAACAGGAATTTAGAATCAAATTTTCATTTTGCCTCAGTTGAAAGATTTAGAACAATCTTTTCCTGCCACTGAAAGACAGGAATGAGAGAGGGATCTGCAGCTTGGGAAAGCCAGGTATTTTACAGCATGATGATATGGTAACCTTTTTTTGGAAGATGGAGACGTAGACCCTGGGACCAGAAGACTGATCTAGCAAACCTAGCAAGGCCAGGAATAAAATACTCATCTGAAGCAAAATGAAGAGATAGATAATAGACTGGGAAAACAGAATTCAAAGGGCCAAAGGCAAAGAATGAGTCTATGTAATGGAAGCAACAGGGAGAAGCAATTTTAAAGGGTCAAACTGGTAAGGAAAAAAAGAGGATCAAAGGTTAAGGGGCATCAAAGAGTCTAGGACATTATTCTTGCTTCAAATGACTGGTTTTTAAGTTATTCCTGATTGTACTTGAGAGGACACTGTTATTAGCTTGCCCTCTCTTTTCTCTGAATGTAGGAGGTAACTGTGAGAAGACCCCTGAGGGTCAATGATTGTGGCAACAATAACACAGGATAAAAAATAAAATGGTCCATGGTTTCACTCATAGAAGAAAGGTATCTGTTGGCATACACTGAATCCTTGCCGCCAGACAAAATTCAAGTCTTTTGTTGGGCATAAATTTCAGGGTGGGGGGGGTAGGGGAGCAACTAAATGTTAGCTAAGAAAGAGTGAAGTTCATTAACGTTATCAACATATCTACTCAGGGATCTTTTGGGTCAGGGATATCCCTAACCTAAATAGTAGTAGTACTGATAAAAATAGCACAGGATTCTTGACCCTGACAAAATCAGGCAGATATTTTCCTTTAATTGACCAATCTTACCCAGCATCACAAAATGTTAGAGCTAGAATAGACATCAGAGGCCATCAAGTGAAAAGGGGGTCCAAGCACTCCAAAGGGATTCTTGAGTAGATTTTAGAGATCCATGAACTAGGATGGAAAAAAAAGTACAGCTCTATTATAATATAATTGACTTTTTTTTTGTAATCCTATGTGGCCTCAACAACAAAAATGAATAAGCAAAAACTAATAGATAAATCGACAAATGAATAAAAGATAATGAATGAATGAACTAGCAAAGAAATGGATAAAGAAACAAACAAATTAATAAATAAATGGGAAAGAACTTTAATGATACCAGGAATATCCAAGGGGCAAACTTGGATGAGGAAAATAACTCAAAAACATCTATAATCAAAACTTCAAGGGAAAAAAAATGACTCACTTTCCTTGAAAAACAATTAGAATTCTTTGAAGAAAGAATGCAAAAGTTCTTAAAAGAGATTATAAGAGAAAGAACAAGAGAAGAAGAGCAAAACTTTTCCCATGTAACAAGCTTCTTAAAAATTCAGAATGGATCAAGTGGAAATCAATACCTCTGAGAGCCAAAAATTTTTTAAAGATAAATAGAAGAGATTAGCAGAACAAGTAAGAAAACAAAATCCAACAACATGCTGTTTATAAATCAAGAAATCGTCTCCAAATATTTATTAGTCATTTACTATGTGCCACAGCACTGTACTTAGTGATGGGAATACAAATACAGCAGGAAGAAGGAGCTTATAGTCTAATGGGAAAGAACTGAAAGTCTCTTATAGAGTTAAAATTAGGGGTTCAAGGAAAATATAGCATACCTAAGTTGAACACACAAAAAAGTAGGTGTGGCAGTGATGATTCCAGACAGGGAAGCAAGAAACCAGACCTAATTAAAAGAGATAAATTGGCAACCTATGTTTTGCTGAAAAGAAATGACAATAAATTGATTCAATACTTGATATATATGTATATGAGTATATACATGTGTGTATATGTATATATTTACACACATATATATATATACATTCAGTGGTATATTTAAACTTCTAAATTCTTAAAGAAAAACTAAATAAATTATAAAGAAAAGTGGGCAATCAAACTATAATAATAGGGGGACATCAATTTATTTGACCAACCTAGACAAATCTAACTTAAATAAAGTAAGAAGTTAAGGATCTAAATAGAATTTTAGAAAAGATAGACTTCAATTGATCGTTGAATGGAAATAGAAAGGAGTATGCATACTTCACAGATGTTCATGGAACCTTTAACAAATTTGACTATATCTTAGAATATAAAAACTGCACAAAACATTTGCAGGAAAAATTGTACATAATCTTTGCTGATGAAAATGCAATAAAACTATAGAATTAATAAATATAAACTAGGATTTTTTTGGGGAATGCTAATTCAATTAAAGAGGAAAACTAAATTAATAATGTAAAAGAATAATTTAAAAGGCATGATGAAGAAGCTATTTTGACTATATAGCAAGAAACTTAAATGAAATGAATAAATACCTTTTAAAGTACCAAAATTAATTGAACAAAAAAGAGAGAATGTAAGTAATTCAATTTGAGGGGAAGAAATTGAACAAGCAATAAATGAATCCCCAAAGAAGAACTCCAGGTTTAGATGGATTCACAAGTGAATTCTATCAAACATTTCAAGTATTACATACATTGTTTATTAAAAAATGGCAAAATAAAGAATCCTACCAAGTTCTTTCTAAGATAAATATGGTCTTGCTATATAAACTGGAAGTAGAAACCCAGAAAATTATAGATCAATATCCTTATTGAACAAAGTTCAAGAATTTTAGATAAATATTAGCAAAGAGGCTAAACAACATATTACAAACATTATACACTATGACCAATTTGGATTTACACCCAGAATTCAGTGTGGTTTACTATTTAATATTAAGAAAACTGTTAATTCATTGAAACAAACATTACAAAATCAACAAATTTCACAAGTCATATTCATCAAGTAAGCCATTAATTTCTTATCTTATTCTTCCACAACTCTCATTTTTTGGACTTCTTTTTCCTTCAGTGCATTCATTTTATTTATAAAAATATTTTTGAATTCTTGTTTTATCTTTCTTGGAATTCTAGTTCAATTTTTGTCCAAGTGGTGAAAGAACAAACAGAACAAAAGGAAAAAAAAATCTTTCTTCTTGAAGATATTTTGAAGACATTCTCTACTTCTGGGCGTGTGTCTTGATTGCATTTTATGGTGGAATTCTTTTTTTGTTTAGTCACCCTTCCAGCCTACTCCCTGACTTTAGACTTTGTGCTAGGGTTGGGTTCTGTGTACTTTTGGAGAAAAGGTCTGCTGGGCTAGTCCTGCTGTTGCTTTCTTGGGAGTGTTGAGTGTTATATTATTCCAGAATCTTAGGCACTTTTCAGGTTGGAAATCTGCATGCCTTTAGTGCTCTTTCCATGATCTGATTCAAGGCAAAGTCAGAATGTTGACTCCTGGTCTGAGCTCTGGGTTGGGGTCTGAGCAATAGATCTAAAAGCTTTGATCTGAAATTTGTGCTCTGAATATTCCTCTGCAGCATTTAAATTGGGCTGAAGGTTGGAAAACACACACACACACACACACACACACACACACACAGAGAAACCCCCCCCCCCATACACACACACCTTCCCCTACACATACTCTTTTCTGGATTCTCCACTCCTTGGGTCTGAATCACATTGCTTCTTTTTGTTTTTAATTTACTCCTTTTCCGTAGTCTGGAGGAACTCTTCTCCCTGGAATGCCATCTTAGAGATAGGTGTTCTTCTCATCCTGCCCTGGATCTAATACTGGATATCAGGTCCATTAGTAATGGACAGAAGTGCCGGTTGGACCTGTTCCCCAAACCTAATCATGTTTAGACTTCTCTGTGCTCGATCTGGAACCTCCTCTTGTCTTAATGTACACCTTTTGTTTGTTGTTGGAATTCTCTGGGTGACCCTCCTGACCAGACCCCATTCCTAATGTCAACCTTCTTGTCTAGATTTCTTTGCTAAACTGGAAAAATGACTCATTGTTATATTTTTCTTGGATTTCCCAAACAGAGTTTGGTATATTTTCTAGACCTGTTTTTAGGGGATGCAGGGTAGCTCTTGAGTTAAGTGTATTTCTCCCCGCTAGTTGACATTTTGAATCTACCTCATTTAAGCTAACTAAATTCCATGTGAGCAGTGGTTTCAGGCAGGTCAGGTAACACCTATATAATGAGATCAAGAGATTCATCATAAGAACCTTAAAAGATTTGAAACATTCTCATTCTATGCCATTCTTATCTCTGACTTTTAGGTCAAACCCACTTAGAGTATACACTCAAATTTCTCTAGGTCTTTCAGTGGTCCTATAGATATCAGAGGATGCAGTCCTTGGGCTATTTGTTATCCATCTGGGTCCATCTGTTATCTCTCAATCTTATTTAAAGAAATTATTTTTTTTTCAATTAGTCACCCCCCCTAAAAAACCCCTTCTCTTCCTCATACTTCCACCATTGAAAAAGCAGGAAAAACAAAACCCTTATAACAAAAAGACATAGTCAAACAAAACAAATTCCTAAAATGACCATGTTCAAAAAAATTTGGCTCAATTATACCTTGAATCCATCACTTTTCTGTCTAGAGGTGGTAGTGTCTAATTATGAATTTAATTATGAATCCTCTGACAGTGTACTTGTTCATTAATCTTTAAAATGTTATTATAATTGACGAAAGTTCTAGCCTGGTTCTACTCATTTAGCTCTTCATTAGTTTTTTTTTTTTTTTTAGGTTTTTACAAGGCAAGTGGGGTTAAGTGGCTTGCCCAAGGCCACACAGCAAGGTAATTATTAAGTGCCTGAGACCAGATTTGAACCCATGTACTCCTGACTCCAGGGCCCGTGCTTTATCCACTGCGCCACCTAGCTGCCCCTCTTCATTAGTTCTTACAAGTCTTCACAGGTTACTTTTCAACTACCCCTTTGTTATTCCTTTCAACAGAGTATTATTTATTATGGTCATATACCATAATTTTTTCAGTCATTTCCCATTTGATGGACAACCCCCCTCTTAGTTTCCAATTCTTTGAAATTATCAAAAAAGTTACTAAAATATTATTGAACATATGGGTAGTCTTTCTCTTAGTTTGACCTCCTTGGGGTATAGACCTAGTAGCTTTATCATTAAATCAAGTAATCTAATAGTCCTTTGGGTACAATGCCAAATTACTTTCCAGAATGACCAAATCAGTTGATAGCTCTAATCCTGTAACCTCTCCTAAATTTGTCATTTTCCATTTTTGTCAACTTTTAGTAGGTATAAAGTAAAACTTCAGTGATTTTAATTTATACTTTTCTAATTCTTAGTGATCTATATAATCTTTTTCATATATCTATTATAGTTTTAATTTCTTTCTCTGAAAACTGCCTGTTCATAACCTTATCAACTAGGGAATAGCTCTTATTGTTATAATTTTGACTTTATTTTCTCTATATCTTAGAAATAAGAAATTTCTCACAGAAGCTTACTGCAATTTTTTTCCTTTATTACTACTTCCCTTCTGATTTTAACTACATTATTTTTGTTTGTACAAAAAATTTTAATCTTGTATATAGTCAAAATTATTTTACTTGCTATAATCCTTTTATCTTTTGATAATGAATTCTTCCCCTATTCATAGATCTGTAAGATATTTTCTTCTTTGCTGTTTTAATTTGTTCTTGACATCCTTCTTAAGTCTAAGTCATATACCCATTTGTAATTTATCTTATTTTATAGAATGAGAAATTAATTTATATCTAGTTTTTACCAGACTGCTTTCCAAATTTCCAACAGTTTTTTATTGAATAGTGAGTTCTTCTCCCAGGTACTGAGTTCTTTCCTCAATAGCTGGGATCTTTGAGTTTATCAAAAAAAGGTTCCTTGGCTCATATGTTTCTGTATATTATATACCTAATTTGTTTCACTAACCTTAACCAGTTTTATTTTATTTTATTTTTAATTTAATTTATTTTGAGTTTTACAATTTTCCCCATAATCTCCCCCCCCCCAAGTCAGGTTGTTAGTCTTTACAATGTTTCCATGGTATACATTGATCTAAGTTGAATGTGATGAGAGAGAAATCATATCCTTAAGGAAGAAAAATAAAGTATAAAAGATAGCAGAATTACATAGTAAGATAATGCGCCCCCCCCCTTAAAGGTAATAATCTTTGGTCTTTTTTTCAAACTCCACAATTCTTTCTCTGGATATAGATGGTATTCTCCATTGCAGATATCCCCAAATTGTCCCTAATTGTTGCACTGATGGAATGAGCAAGTCCATCAAGGTTGCTCATCGCCCCCATGTTGCTGTTAGGATGTTTTTTCTGGCTCTGCTCATCTTGCTCAGCCTTAGTTCATGCAAATCCTTCCAGGCTTCCCTGAATTCCCATCCCTCCTGGTTTCTAATAGAACAATAGCATTCCATGACATACATATACCACAGTTTGTTAAGCCATTCCCCAATGGAACATTCATTTAATTTCCTATTCTTTGCCACCACAAACAGGGCTGCTATGAATATTTTTGTAAAAGTGATGGTTATTTTTAAGGTTTTTTTTTTTTGCAAGGCAAATGGGGTTAAGTGGCTTGCCCAGGGCCACACAGCTAGGTAATTATTAAGTGTCTGAGACCGGATTTGAACCCAGGTACTCCTGACTCCAAGGCCGGTGCTTTATCTACTACGCCACCTAGCCACCCACAAGTGATGTTTTTACCCTTTTTCATAATCTCTTCAGGGTATAGACCCAGTGGTATTGCTGGATCAAAGGGTACCTTAATCAGTTTTAGATAATTTTGATGATTAGTGCTTTGTACTACAGTCTGAGATATGTTATTGTTAGGTCTCCGTTTTTCCCCAGTTTTTTTTTTCATTATTTCCCTTGAGTTTCTTAACCTTTCAATCCTTCAGATGAATTTTGTTATTTTTCTGACTCTATAAAGTAATTTTTTGGTCGTTTCATTGATGCAGAAGTAAATTAATTTAGGTAATATTATTGTTTGGTGACTTGGCCAATTCATGTACAATTAATATTTTTATAATTACTTATATCTATCTTTATATGTATAAATAGTGTTGTATATTTGCACTGATATAGTTCCTGTATGCATCTTGGCAGGTAGAATTTCTTATGCCTCACTCTTGTTACATCATTGAAACTTAGAGAGATGAACTTCAGAGATCAGAACCAGAAATAATTGATGGAACTTATAAAGAGGCAGATTTAGGTTCAAATTTAGATATTTAGAGTTGTCTAAAAGTGTAATCTACTCTCTTGGAAATAGTGGGTTCTTCCTCCTTTGAGGTCTTCCAGTAGAGGCTGGGGTAGTCACCCTGTTTCTCTGTAGGTAGGGGATTTCTTTTTGAGCATAGGTTGGCCTGGAAGGCTATTGAGGTGGTTTCCAACTCTGAAATTCTGTGATTTGGGATTCCCTGCTCCATATCTGAATTGCTTCCTGTTCCAATTGCATATATAGGTTCATTCATTTGTTGTTCAGTTGTTTTTCTGTTCTGTCTGACTCTTCATGGCCTCATTTGGGTTTTTTTTGGCAGAGATCCTGGAGTAGTTTGTCATTTCCTTCTCCTGCTCATTTTATACATGTAGAAACTGAGGCAAACAGGGATAAGTGTGCCCATGGTCACAGAGCTAGGTGTGAACTTAAAGGCCAGATTTGAAATCAGGAAGATGACTCTTCCTGTCTCCAGAGCTCTACCCACCGCACTGCCTAACTGCTCCTATGCACACATACATACACAAATATTTTTGTACATAGATATTCTTTTTTTTAGTTAAAGATTTTATTTATTTTGAGTTTTACAAATTTTTCCCCTAATCTTATTTCTCTCCCCCGCCACAGAAGGCAATTTGCCAGTCTTTACACTGTTTCCATGGTATACATTGATCCAAATTGAGTGTGATGAGAGAGAAATCATATCCTTAAGGAAGAAACAAAGCATAAGAGATATCAAGATCAGGCAATGAGATATCAGTTTTTTTTTTTCTAAATTTAAGGTAATAGTCCTTGGTCTTTGTTCAAATTCCACAGATGTTTCTCTGGAAACAGATGGTATTCTCCATTGCAGAGAGCCCCAAATTGTCTCTGATTGTTGCACTGATGGAATAAGTGAGTCCATCAAAGTTGATCATCACCCCCATGTTGCTATTAGGGTGTTTTATCTGGTTCTACTCATCTCGCTCAGCATCAGTTCATGCAAATCCTTCCCAGGCTTCCCTAAATTCCCATCCCTCCTGGTTTCTAATAGAACAATAGTGTTCCATGACATACATATACCACAGTTTGCTAAGCCATTCCCCAATTTAAGGGCATTTACTTGATTTCCAATTCTTTGCCACAACAAATAGGGCTGCTATGAATATTTTTGTACAAGTGATGTTTTTACCCTTTTTCATCATCTCTTCAGGGTATAGACCTAGTAGTGGTATTGCTGGATCAAAGGGTATGCTCATTTTTGTTGCCCTTTGGATGTAGTTCCAAATTTCTCTCCAGAAAGGTTGGATGAGTTCACAGCTCCACCAACAATGTAATAGTGTCCCAGATTTCCCACATCCCTTCCAACAATGATCATTGTCCTTTCTGGTCATATTGGCCAGTCTGAGAGGTGTGAGGTGGTACCTCAGAGATGCTTTAATTTGCATTTCTCTAATAAGTAATGATTTAGAGCAATTCTTCATATGACAATGGATTGCTTTTATCTCCTCATATGTAAATTGCCTTTGCATATCTGTTGACCATTTGTCAGTTGGGGAATGGCTTTTTTTTTTTAAATATGACTCAGTTCTCTGTATTTTTAGAAATGGGTCCTTTGTCAGAAACATTAGTTGTAAAGATTGTTTCCCAGTTTACTACATTTCTTTTGATCTTGGTTACAGTGGTTTTGTCTGTGCAAAAGCTTTTTAATTTAATGTATTTGAAATCATCTAGTTTGTTTTTAGTGATGTTTTCCATCTCTTCCTTAGTCATAAACTGCTTCCCTTTCCATAGATCTGACAGGCAAACTAGTCCTTGATCTTCTAATTTGCTTATAGTGTTATTTTTTATGTCTAAATCCTGTAACCATTTGGATCTTATCTTGGTATAGGGTGTGAGGTGTTGGTCTAATCTAAGTTTCTTCCATACTAACTTTCAATTTTTCCAGCAGTTTTTATCAAAGAGACAATTTTTATCCCAATAGCTGGACTCTGGGTTTATCAAACAGCAGATTACTATAATCAATTCCTGCCATTGCAGCGAGTCTATTCCACTGATCCACCACTATTTCTTGGCCAATACTAGACAGTTTTGATGACTGATGCTTTGTAATATAATTTTAGATCATTTAGGGCTAAGCCCCCTTTTTTGCACTTTTTTCATTGAATCCCTGGAAATTCTTGACTTTTTATTTCTCCATATGAATTTACTTACAATTTTTTCTAACTCATTAAAGTAATTTTTTGGAATTTTGGTTGGTAGGGCACTAAGCGGGTAGTTTAGTTTTGGTAGAATTATCATTGTTATTATATTAGCTCTACCTATCCATGAGCAGTTGATGTTTGCCCAGTTATTTAAATCTGATTTAATTTGTGTGAGAAGTGTTTTATAATTGTTTTCAAAAATATTGTGAGTCTGTCTTGGCAAATAGACTCCCAGGTATTTTATATTGTCTGAGGTTACTTTGAATGAGATTTCTCTTTCTAGCTCTTCCTGCTGTATCTTGCTAGACATATAGAAAAGGTGAGGATTTATGAGGGTTTATTTTATATCTTGTAATTTTGTACATAGATATTCACACCTTCCTATATGTGTATATGAATACCCAAACACAAATTTGTATATGTATATTATATAAATATATACATGTACATATACACATTACATATATGTATATTATATTTACACACACACTCACACAACATATACATGTATCATCGTTGTTAGCATATCAAAGCCAGGTCTCTTGACTCACCATGTATTTTTTCACTGGCATTGAGGTGGGGTAGCGAGTAAATAGAGTCCTGGGCCTGGATTCAGGAAGAGTTGAATTTAAAAATGCTAAATTTATGACCTTGGACAAGTTACTTAACCTTTTAGGTCTCCAATTTTCTAACCCATAAAATGAGGAAATTGAACTAGATTATTTCAACTCCAACATTCTGAAATTATTTGGAGACCATAGTGTTTAGTGATCACAGCCACATTACTAATATAATTGGTGTAAAAAACCACTAGCAGACCAGCATTTGTGGTTATGACAATGGAAACTGATACCATACAGGTGCTAATATTGGGAGGTAAATGTACAATTCAGGCTCAGTCTTGCTCTTGGAGCCCAACAACCAAAAAAAAAAAAATAGAATCAAACCCCAGTGAGACAGTTTGGAATTTATGCAATCTAGATCATTTCTGTTGAATTGATTTTTTCAGGGTCCTGAGCAATGTACACTCAGGTGCTAATATATTACCCACATTTTTCTGGTGTATAAATGCTACTTGTTTTGCATCTTCTCTGATAGAGAATCAGCCTCTCTCTGTATAAAATCTTTTCCTGTTTTTTCCTCTCATTCAAACATTGTGCCCAGGGCCATGGCATAGTACATCCTCTGAGAAGTGATAAAAATAACCAGACCAAGATGATGAGATCAAAACATATGAGTTTACTCTGAGTCTCTTTCTGTAATGAACTCACAGATGTGTCTCCTACACAGATAGAAGAAGGAATTTGTGTCTGAGGCAGTCCTATCCTCCTCCTCCTCTTTGGGTGAGGGTCTTCTCTTGAATAGACCTCCCTTCTTTAGGCCCCCCTTTTTATTTTTGGGTGCCTACATTCTTGTGTCCTTAGCTATCCATGCCATTTTATTCTCAAGTATCATGGAAACAGGGGTTTTTGCAGTAACACAACCCAGATGTGGCCTCCTTCTACAGTGTCACAAACAACAAGAGCAAAGAGTTCTGTAGGAATAATGAAAAACATATTATTTTCCAAATTTCCAGGAATGAATGGCAGATTCAAGGCCTGCTTGCTTTAAGTTTGGACTTTTCAAAAACAAAACCACCCATCTGGGGATACTGAAGATCTAGTTATTAACGACCCATTAAAGAGCAGACAGGAACTGGTCTATGGGGAATTTCAACTAGCTGCAAGGGTTTTGGGCCCAAATCACCAGCAGTGGTGTTGCTCACCATTTCTTGGAGGTTGAAGAATTTTGAGGCAGTTCTTCTCCACATGCTAATGGCCAGAAATAGTAATAAATAAATCATGGTGATGGCACTGTCTTTTGAATGGAGATCTTTTCAGACATCTACTCCATCCCAGAGAGGACCCAGGATTGTAACCTGTCCCAGATTTTCTCTTCTCTTTATGGAAATTTTGCTCATAAGTGTACCTGTCCATCCCAATTGGACAATATCTAAAAAGTCCTTTCCGGCTCTAATTTCTAGGATCTGTGTTAAAAAAAAACATCACAGGGTCATTTGGGTTTACCCCAAGGCCAACTAAATAAACTTGGTCATTTATTTTTCTAAATGTAGCTAGAGAGATGATGCTTTTTTTTTTCTTTTCTGGAGGTTGCCTGTTATAGTCATCATAAAATTTAATTAGACTGAAATGGTACCCTCTTTAATCGTTGCCCATAGGGGTGGAATACTGGAGAGTGTTTGTTCTCTTTGCCAGAATTTGTAATGAAGCATATGTCATTAGAAAACCTTGGGGTGCTGACAAGTATTGGATAATGAGGGTCATAGGTTGAAGCAAAGTGATTGAGAGACAGTGTGGTATAGGAAAGAAAGCACTGGACCTGTAGATAGGAACCTGAGTTCAAGTACCACTTTAGTCACTTAAGTAGCTATGTGACACTAGAAAAATTAATTAACCCCCAAATCTCAGTGAAATGAGAGGGGTGTATTTATTTTATGCCCTTCAATTTTATGACCTTCTAGTCTATCTACTGCCCAACCCACAGGTCAATTGATAAGAGGAATTTGTTCCAATGTTTCCTGAAATCTTCCTTTTCCCTTAATGTGAGGCAAACTGATGTAGGAAAGAAGGAAATAAGCTTTTATTTGGGGGGCAATTAGGTGTCCTTGTTGAATAGAGCTCTGGACTTGGAGGCAAGAAAACCTGAGTTCGAATCTATCCTAGATGTGCCCTAGACTTTGGCCAAGTCACTTAACCTGTTTGCCTCAATTTCCTCATCTGTAAAATGGGAATCACAATAGCATCTACCTCCTAGGGTTGTTGTGAGGATTAGATGAGATGATTGTTGTAAAGTCATTAGCTTTGTGTATGGCACATGTAAACACTATATAAATGTTAACTTTTATTTTTCTAAACCTACTATGTACCAGAGCTACATGCTTTACAAATATTCTATCTTGTTTGAGCTTCACAACAACCCTGTGAGGGATATATTTTATAGATGAAGAAACAGTGGCAGACAGAGATTAAGTGACTTGCCTAGGATCTCAGAATTAATAACTATCTGAGTATGGATTTGAACTCAAGTTTTTTTCTGACTTGGGACACAATGCTCTTTCTACTTATTTAGCTGGTAGTGGAAAAAAGTGATGAATTGGCAATCACCTGTATTCATTCAAGTCTCAGTTTTGTGACATTAGGCAGATTACTTACTTTCTCTGGGTCTCCATTTTCCCAACAAAACAATTGGACACGATGAACTAGAAGGTCCCTAAATTTATGATCCTTTTCTGGAATCCAGGAGCTTAAGGCATGATAGTGATGGGTTTGGGGTTTCTGTGGATCACCATATCCACCTCTTCTTGTCTTTGATATTATTGGTGAACATTCACCTCCTTGGTGAGCTTTGCTTCCCACAGAATATAGTGACAAGGATCTGTTCTCAAGTCCCAATGACTTCTGACTGATTATACCCAAAGGAAAAAAAAAGAATGAATGGGGGGGTGGAGCCAAGATGGTGACAAGAACTGATCCTGTCTTAGGTGCTCTCTCATAAAACTCATAAGCTAAGGACTCTAACTAAACTTTCGAGAGACAGAACCCACAGAGGGACCCAATGAGGCAGTGCTCCTACTCAAGGTAACCTAAAAAAGAGCAGAAAGGCTCCACTCCATGGGGTCGGAGGGGCGGCCCGCCAGAAGGGTGGCCTGACAGAGTGAAAGAACTTCAGCCTCCTGGAGGCAGCCCCAGGGCGCTGGGGGCCTGTGGCTCACAGCAGTGGGGGGAGTTTCCTGAGCTATGCCCCAGGGAGCACCGAGCACAAATTGGAAGAACAGCTGGGGGACCTCTGCCAGAGCAAGCACATGAAGCCCAGCCCTCAGGGCACACAGCAAGCAGCCTGGCCACCAAAAGCCCAGATCCAGGAAACAGAAGCAGGTGGAGGCGGTAAGCAGGAGCCCCAGGGCATGAGCCCATTGAGCTGAGGGAGGGGAGGGAAGAGAGAGAGACTGCAGAGCTCTGTCATCTGCCCCTGGAACAGGACTCTGGGGCTCTGACCACATTCAGATCCTGATCGCAGTCTAGGCCCCCCAATAGAACAGCAGGGCCCCCCGACCTCAGCCCCTTGGCAGAGGGGGGCGCTTATGGTCATTCACAGACCAGGAGTGAGGACAAAGCCTCACACACTGAGACCCTTGTGGGAGTGTCCCAAAAGCTCAGGAAGCACCACAAAAACAGGCTCAGGCTAGGAAAATGAGCAAGCAGAGAAACAAGAGGAAGACCATTGAGAAATATTTTGCAAATGAGCCCAAGAAGGATCAAAATACTCAGTCTGAAGATGAGGAAACACAAGCTCCTGCATCTAAAGACTCCAAGAAAAACAGAAATTGGGGTCAGGCTATGACAGAGCTCAAAAAAGACTTTGAAAATCAAATGAAGGAGTTAGAAGAAAAACTGGGAAAAGAAATGAGAGAGATGCAGGAAAAACATGAAAATGAAGTCAGCAGCCTAGTCAAGACCAATGCTGAAGAAAATAGCATGCTAAAAACCAGCTTAGGTCAAATGGATAAAACAGTTCAAAAAGTTATTGAGGAGAAGAATGCTTTAAAAAGCATAATTGGCCAGATGGAAAAAGAGATAAGAAAGCTTTCTGAGGAAAACAAATCCTTCAGACAAAGAATACAACTCAGGGAGAGTGATGAGTTTATGAGAAACCAGGAATCAATACTTCAAAACCAAAAGAATGAAAAATTAGAATAAAATGTGAAACATCTCATTGAAAAAACAACTGATATGGAAAACAGACTTAGGAAAGATAATTTAAAAATTATTGGAATACCTGAAAGTCATGATCAGGAAAAGAGCCTTGACATCATTTTCAAAGAATTACTACAGGAAAATTGCCCTGATATTTTAGAAGCAGAGGGCAAAATAGAAATGGAGAGAATCCACCAATCCCCTCCCCCCGGCCGAGAAAGAGATCCCAAAAAACCAATCCCTAGGAATATTATAGCCAAGATCCAGAACTCCCCAGTCAAAGAGAAAATATTACAAGTAGCCAGAAGGACACAGTTCAAATGTCATGGAGCTGCAGCCAGGATCACACAGGACTTAGCAGCAACTACATTGGAAGCTCGTAGGGCTTGGAATATAATATACCAGAAGAAAAAGAGCTTAGAATGTAATCGAGAATCAACTACCCAGCAAAACTGAATGTCCTCTTCCAGGGAAAAAGATGGACTTTCAATAAACCAGGGGAATTTCAAATGTTCCTGTTGGAATGGCCAGAGCTGAACAGAAGGTTTGATCTTCAGATACAAGACTCAGGTGAAGCATAGAGATTGGAGGAGAGGGGAAAAATATGAGGGACTTAATGGTGATGAACTGCATGTATTCTTGCATAGAAAAATGACACTGATAATACTCATATGAACCTTCTCAGTTAATAGAGCAGTTAGAGGGAGCTTTTATATTTGAAGCACAGGAAAAAGCTAAATTTGAAGATAAAATATGGTGTAAAAATGGAGTCAATAGAAAAAAGGGAAAAGTAAAGGGAGAAAGAAAAAGGAGAGGGGGAATAGACCAAGATATTTCATATAATTTTCTTTATTACAATGAGCTATTGCAATGATATGGAAGGGGGGAAGGCAAGGGGTAATGAGGGAATCTTTGCTCTCATCAGAGGTGGCTAGGAGAGGAAACAGCATGTATACTCAATGGGGTATAGACATCTGGAGTAAGAAGGAAGGGGGACAGTGGGAAGGGGGGGATGTGAGTGATGGAGGAGAGGATGCACCATGGGGGGAGAGTGGTCAGATATAACACATTTTCCTTTTTACTTCTTGCAAGGGGCTGGGATTGGATGGCCTGTCTGGGGCCATAGGGCCAGGTGGATTATGGGCCTAAGGGGTGGTATGGGGACTCAGGGTCTCTTGGCCCCAGGACCAGGGATCTGTCTGCTGTGCCACTCAGCTACCCTACAGCAGAGTCAGAGTGAAAGGAGAGAGAAAATATAGTACATGGTAGTGGAGAAATACGGAAGGAGGAAGTTGCGATCTGCAGTGGCAATGGTGGAAAAATATGGTAGTAACTTCTGTGATGGACTTACCATAAAGAATGTGATCCACCCATGACAGACTTGTTGGTGTTGGAACAAAGACTGAAGCACATTTTTTGTTATTATTATTTTGTGGGAGGGAGTGCAGGGCAAATGGGGCTGGGTGGCCTGCCTGGGGCCGCATAGCAGGGTGATTGTTGGGTGTCTGAGGCCAGATTTGGACCCAGATGCTCCTGGCTCAAGGGCCAATGCTCTGTCCACCACCCAGCCATCCTACTATTATTACTATTTTATTTTATTTTGGGTATTTTTTCTTTTTTTTTTTTTTTTTTGATTTTTGCAGGGCAGTGAGGTTCCGGTGGCTTGCATGTCACACGGCTGGGTGATTGTTGGGTGTACGGGGCCGCATGTGGACTTGGGTGCTCATGGCTCCAGGGCTGGTGCTCCATCCATTGCACCACCTGGGCATACCTACAATTATTACTATTATTTTTTTTAATTTTAATTTTTTTCTCTCCCCTTTATGTTATCGCTCAGGTGAGTCTATATTTATGGGGAGGGGGTATTTCATTTACTCTTAAACACGAATATTTTATTAATGTATAAAAAACATTTGTACAAGATGAGGATAAATATAAATAATAAATAAAAAAGAATGAATGTAGAGAAATGATTGTTTCTCTCTTTTATTTGATAATTAATTATTGAATTAGGACCAAGGTTTCCTCTTTACTGCTTCCTCATTCAGAAATCATCCCTATAGACTACTCAGGTGGCCTTTGAAACATAGGGCTAATGCTGAGAGATAGAACTCAGATTTGTTTAAAAGATAAAGTTAAGAGAACTGACTGATTCCAGTCCATTGTGTTTTACTCAGACAGGTCTGGGAAAATGTGAATTCTCCCTTTTGTCAGACAGGTGAAATGGATAGAGATAATTTTCTTTGACCAAAACCAAATGATCAGAGTCATGTACCCAGACACCATTAGAATAGGTCCACCTGATAATATTCATTCTCTCACTAATTATTAACCAATTAAAATTAATTCCCATCCTTAAGAACACTTACTTTTCCAAGGGCAGATAGACATTGAGTGGGTTCCTTGATTGGTCTTTGTACAGAGAGTCATGCTAACATTATTAATAAAATGATTAATTATCTAGAAATTATGTCTCGAACTTTTTATATGTTGTAAATTTAAGTATTCAAATAAATATTAAACACTTACAAAGATCTATGTAACCTCTGGGGTTATAAATAGAAAAAGAAGATGATACCTACTCTTTAGGAGCTCACATTCTTTTGCAGGAGCTAACTCCTCATTAAGGGAACAACTTCTTGCAGTTGGTGAGATTTTAGCTAAGATGTGAAGGAAACCAAGGAAGTCAGGAAGAAGAGGAAGAAATAAGAAGAGGGAAAATTGCAGATTTGGGAGACAATAGGTGAAAAATGCAAGAAGTTGGAGGAGTTTCTAGTGTGCTAGGAGTCTCTTTGTGTGTTTCCCCATCTGAAGAATAGAGATATCAAAGTTGAGGCTCAAATGCATGATCATTTCAGACACAATGCTTAGAATTGGAAGAGATTTCAAAAGCTTCCCATGGCAATCCCTTCAATCTAAGCATGAAGAACTTGTATTTTATAGTAAGTAGCAGAGCCAAGACTTGAGCACAAGCCTTCTGACTCCATTCACTCCTATTATGCCATGCCACCTCTAAAACTGCTTGCTATATAGTAAATAACACTGATCTTAGAATCAAGAGACTTAATTCCAATCCTGACCACAGCATTTTCTACCTATCAGTTTCTTCATCTTTAAAAAGGAGAAAAAAATAATATCCATACTTCCTAATTCATACTTTTTTGAAAAAGTTACTTTGTCCACCCCCTAAGGACTATATAATGTAAGATACTCTCAGTTTTCCACCCTAGACAATTTATTCTTTATAAGTATGTATAGATTGAGTGTCATTTAGTGAGCATGAGAAAAGTGTCATTTCCTCTAAGGATCTGATGGAAATAGCACAGAACTGTGAATCCAAGAACCTCAGCAGGAGCATTGTTCTCAGCCCGTGTTCTCAACTACCATCTTGGAAGGAACTTCTGGGTTCTTCAGACCCAGAAAAGAAAGGGAATGTCTAGAGGGAATTTTTCCATTATGCTATCTAGCTGTCTGATGACAACTTGACTTTTCTTTCTCCCTTTTTTGTTGTACTAAAACCAAGATCTTTTTTATACTTTTAAAAATATTTTATATTTTATATTCCTTCCTTCCTTTCTTCTTTTCTTTCTTTTTTCTTCCTTCCATCCTTTCTTTTTTCTCTTTTTCTTTCTTTCTTTTTTCTTCCTCCATTCTTTCTTTCTTCCTTTCTTCCTTTCTTCCTTTTTCTTTCTTTCTTCCTTTCTCTTTCTTTCTTTCTTTCTTTCTTTCTTTCTTTCTTTCTCTTTCTTTCTTTCTCTTTTTCTTTCTTCTTTCTTCCTCCCTTCTTTCTTTCTCTTTCTTTCTTTCTTTCTTTCTTTCTTTCCTTCCTTCCTTCCTTCCTTCCTTCCTTCCTTCCTTCCTTCCTTCTTTTCTTCTCTTTCATTTTCTTTTCTCCCTCTTTCCTCTGTTCCATTTTACTTCCTTTCTTACATTTTCCTTCTATTCTTTTTTCTCTCCCTCCCTGTCTTTCCTTCTCTTCTTCTATCCTTCCTTCCCCTTTCTCCTTCCTTTCATTCTTTCTTCTTAACTCCCTCTTCTTTCTTCCCTCCCTCCCTCTACTTAGCACAGTGTCTGGCAAAGAAAAGATGATTATTAAATGTTTATTAATTGCCTTTACTCTACCATCATATATGTTTGCGATAGCAGATCTGGATATAGAACTAAGATTTTGATTCAAATAGCTTATTTTCTTATTGATGTTCTCCTCTAGGATATATAATCTAGTATTCCATCACTGTCTTTCAGGGATCTGGTTTTCATATTATCCACACACACAGCAGCTGCTCTGTTTCTTTAGTAAATACTCATAGAATTCATTCATTCATTCAAACATTTTTCAAGTCAGTTTTTTCTTGGACCCTGTACCAGGTGCTATAAGGAATATAAATATGAACTTGCCATGGTCTTTGCCTTATATGTGCACATAATCTTCTGTGAACTCCTTGTGGTTAGACCACATCTGGAGAAACCTTGGTCAGTTGTTTAGTTGGGGGGGGGAGGGATTCTTGTTCAGGGGATGTTTAGAGGGGAATTTTTATATTATGCTATATAGCTTTCTGATGACTTCTTGTCTTTCTCACTTTTTTGTTATTCTTGTTCTCAAATCTATGCTCTTTTAAATACTTTTACATACCCCAAATGACAAAGAAAATAATTAAGCTACAATGTTGCTTTTTCATATAAAATTTCTGTGAAAAAGAACTGAGGGTTTTAGTGGACTGCAAGTTCAATATTAGGTATGACATAGTGGCTCTCAAAACCTGGTGATTGTAGGCTACTTTAATGGAGGAATAGGGTCCAGATTGAAGGAGGTGATAGTTCTTCCATCCTCTATACTAGTCAGACAGACATCTGCAACAGTACCTTCAAATCTGGATGCCATATTTTAGGAAGGACATTGAGAAGCTGGAATGTATCAAGGAAAAGGCAGCCAGTATGGTGACAGACCTTAAAACAATTCCAGATAAGGGCTTCCAGTTTCATGGAACCCTCAATGTTTATTCTGGAGAAGAAAAATCTTCAAATTTGACAGAGGGATTGGACTTGTGCTTGATTTGAGGGTTAAGCTAAGAGTGATGGAAACTAAGAGCTAAGAGAGAGTTTTTATGTAAGTACAAATGTAATCACTTGAGAGGTAGTAAGTTCATAGGAGGGACTTCTTTGAGTTTCTCTAGTCCAGAGGTGTCAAATACACAGCCTGTTATACTCTCAAGTATAGCCTAAACCAATTAAAATATAATTGGGAAATATTTAACAAAATAAAAATATAATAGAAAATAGGTAATGTTATTATGTGGTTTTTGAAGTCCAAGTGTGACCTGCAGGGATCCTTATATATGGTGGCTACCACTTCTATTTGAGTTTGATGCTGCTGCTCTAGTAGAACATTTTATAAGTGAGGAAAGTAAGTTCCAAATGACTTACCCAAGGTCACTTGGGTAATAAGTGACAGAGTCAGAACTTTGACTTAGGCTCCCTGAATTTGAAGCTAATAAAATCTCTCAATTCTAATTTTGTTTCTTACTGGACGGTTTTGTATGGAAGCTGGAAGATAATCTCTTGGGGATAATGGGAGTCAGGGTAGGGCTGGGGGAATAGAGATTCTTGTTTAGGTATGTGTTGAACTAGATATCTCAGTCCTGGTAGTTTATTCTATAAACACACTGTGTGGTAGGAGAGAGAAGCCTATTTTTATCAGAAATTGCCTGTTTGCTACAGAGAATCGTATCAACAAGCTTCTCTGAGTGAAAGAATATTTCTAAAGCTGTTGAATGCTACCTCTGACTCTAGTCAAGACAGTCCCTCTCCCCCAGCCAATGCTAAAGCTGCCTATGTGACATATTTACAGAAAAATAATCTGATTGTTTTCTATTGTAATTTCAGTCATTTTGGCCTCATATTTGTGGTAATTTTCTTTTTTAATTAAAGATTTTATTTATTTTGAGTTTTACAATTTTTCTCCTAATCTTACTTCCCTGCCCCCACCCCCACAGAAAGCAATTTGTTAGTCTTTACATTGTTTCCATATTGTACATTGATCCAAATTGAGTGTGATGAGAGAGAAATCAATATCCTTAAAGAAGAAACATAAAGTATAAGAGATAACAGGATCAGAGAATATCTGTTTTTTTCCTAAATTAAAGGGAATAGTCCTTGAACTTTGTTCAAACTCCACAATTCTTTATCTGGATACAGATGACACTCCATTGCAGACAGCCCCAAATTGTCCCTGATTGTTGCACTGATGGAATGAGCGAGTCCTTCAAGGCTGAACATCACCCTCATGTTGCTGTTAGGGTATACAGTGTTTTTCTGGTTCTGCCCATCTCACTCATCATCAGTTCATGCAAATCCTTCCAGTCTTCCCTGAATTCCCATCCCTCCTGGTTTCTAATAGAACAATAGTGTTCCATCACATACATATATGTGGTAATTTTTTCTAAAAGTTCTTTCTAGTGGAGCTGGAATTCCATTTTTCTTTAGTAAATATAGGGGCCTTACTTACCTACACAGTTCATAATCAGTCTACTCCAAGAATTGCAGAAAGGTGATTCATTTTTACTCAGTTATTCTAGGATTATAAGATTCAGTTTTAGATGTATCTCATTTATTTTTAGAGCTGAGGAACCTGTGGACCAGAGTGGAGCAATTTTTCCAAGGTCTCACACAGGTAGCAAATGACAAATTTAGGATTTGAACCTACAATATTGTATGGACATCCATATTTTGTGTATACTCTGAGTTCACACAAAAGATTTTTTAGGGTGTCATTATGTAATTAGAATGAGCTTGACAAAATACTTTGACATTTCAAAGATAGATGTGGGACACAGTTATGAAGCAAACATTACACATATATTTAGTGTCATTCAAAATGCACAAAGTTCAAGGGGCAGTCCATCAATAAACATTTATTAAGCACCAACCATACACCAGTTACTTCCCTAAGAGATGAGGATACAAAAAAGATAAAAGTCTCTGCTCTCACAGAGTTCACAGTCTGATGGAGAGACAATATGCAAACAAGTTATATGTAGGATTAAAAAGAAACAATTAACAAAAGGAAGGCACTGGAAGTGAGAGATTGCAAAAGGCTTCCTAGAGATGGAAGGATTTCATTGAGACTTGAAAGAAACTAGGGAAATCAGGATGCAGAGAACATTCCAGGCCTAAGGAATGGGCAGAGAACATGCTTGCCCCTCTGGAAAGGGGCAAGGTATAAGAAGACTGGAAAGTGGTGGGGAGGGGAGGCTGTGAAGGACTCAGAACAACAAACAGGGTTTTTTATATTTGAGGCTGGAGGTGATAGGGAGCAACAGAAGTTTATTGAGAAGTGGTGATGATATGGTCTGACCTGTGTTTTAGGGAAATCACCTTAGTGATTGGGAAGAGAATGGACTGGAGTAGGAGAGACTTGTGGCTAGCAGACCAGTCAGCAGACTGGTCTAGTGGTCCAAGGATAAGGAGATGAGGGTGGTACCAGGAGAGTGGTCATTTCAGAGGAAAGAAGGGGATGTTTTAGAGAGGTATTGCAAAAGCGAAATTGAGAGGCCTTGGTGACAGATTAGATTTGGGGAGCTATCCCAAACAGTTGAGGATGACATCTGAGTTGTGAGTATGGGAGACTGGGAGGATAGTGGTGCCCTGGGCAGTTGTATGGGAATTTGGAAGGTGTAGTGTTTTGCAGAAAAGATTATAAATTCAATGTTGTTGAGTTTAAGATGTCCATAGGATGTACATTTTGGAATTCCTATTAGGCAGTTGGGGATGTGAATCTAGAATAAACAGAAAGGTTAGGACTAGATAAGTAAATATGAGAATCATCAGAATAGAGATGATAATTGAATTCATAGCAACTGATAAGACTACTAAGTGAATATAGAAAGAGAAGAGATGATCTACAACAGAGTCCTCTGAGATATCCATGGTTAGAAGGTGTGAACAGGATGAAGATCCAACAAAGGAGGTAGAGAAGGAGTGATCAGATAGGTAGGAGAACCAGAAGAAAGAGGAGTCCTGAAAACCTAGAGAGAAGAGAGTATTAAGAGAAGAGGCTGATCAGTAACCTCAAAAATTAGAGACCAGAAAGAATGAGTATTGAGAAAAGGTTATTAGATTTGGCCCTTAAGAGACTATTGGATTCATGAAATGGAATTCAGGGCCTCAGATCTCCATTTTAAGCTTATCAAGCCTCCTTAGAGGACTTCGTAAGGCAGACCAGACTGGGACTGGACTTCCATTGGCTAATCTGTGGTACAAAATTAGAAATATCTGACCCCAATCATTGACAGAGCTGTGGACAGAGGTCATTGTTCTCTGACCTGCAGAGAGACCATTCACCTAAACGAATAAAGCATTTTTTCATTTAATATTTATTTTCTCAATTATATATAAACACTTTTTCTTTTTAGATTTTTGCAAGGCAATGAGGTTAAGTGGCTAGCCCAAGGCCATGCAGCTAGGTAATTATTAGGTGTCTGAGGCCAGATTTGAACTCAGGTACTCCTGACTCCAGGGCTGGTGCTCCACTACTGAGCCACCTAGCCACCCCTAAACAAATTTTTAACATTTTTTAAAAACAATTTTGAGCTCCAAATTCTCTCTCTCATTGAGAACGCAAGAAATTTGATAAAGATTATACATATGCAGTCATGAAAAATATTTCCACATTAGCCATATTGCAAAAAAAAGCTGAATAAAAAAACCCCAAAATTTAAAACATGCAAAAAATGCCTCAATCTGCATGCAGACTCTAACAGTAGATAGCATTTTTCATCATAAGTCATATAGGATTGTCAAAAAAACATTTATTACTATTAGTAAATGTTTTAAAAATTTGTTGATTATTCATTAAAATAAATAAACCATCATGATTACATGACTTTATGATTTTTTAAATGAAATTTTATGAAGGGTAACACCTGGAATGCTGGAGATGCATGCTTGTAATCCCAGGCACCAGGCACAAGCTACCAGCTCTTTAGTGCAGGCATTCTGAGTTGCAGTGGGCTGAGCTGCTTGGAGGTCCAGGTGCCCAATCAATATGGTGGACTATGAAGAGGAGGGAAGCCAGGGGGGCAAACTTTCATAACCCAGCCTTGAAATGAAGAGATCAAAGCTCTTCAGTAATTTATAGACTTGGATGCTTGCCTAGATCACTGAAAGACTTGCCCATGATTACACAAAAAGAGCCCTAGTGGGCCTGCTCTCTATCCTCTACTCCCTCCTGCCCTCAGACTCCTATATCAATACTACTTCTCATGTCTAATGCTCTGGATGACCTCCTGAGCCCCTTTTTGTCTACTTAGTCTTTGATCTTATGACCAAGAACCTCCTCAACAATCTCCCTAAGAAGTGGTCATTCAACCTTTGAAGATTAGTTATATCTGATTTAAACAGTATTTATTTCTAGTCTACTCTCTCCTCTTTGTCTCAGTCATTCTCTCTCTCTGTCTCTGCCAATTTGTCTCTGTCTGTCTCTATGTCTCTGCCTTTGTCTCTCATTCTCAATACTTTTATCAAACAGTTGTCCTTAGTTCAAAAAGTAGATCAAAGGGAGCCATTTGCTGTCATTACTGTGCAGTCAACTCTAGATCATGGTGCTTCTACTGGAACCCTTCCTCTTCCCTATCAGACACATCTCTCCTTTCTCCGAAATTCTCCCTTCCCCTCCCCTTGTTCATTGGCGGAATCTGAATTTGGCGGCTAGGTGGTGTAGTGGATAAAGCACCGGCCTTGGAGTCAGGAGTACCTGGGTTCAAATCCGGTCTCAGACACTTAATAATTACCTAGCTGTGTGGCCTTGGGCAAGCCACTTAATCCCATTTGCCTTGCAAAAAAAAAAAAAACCTAAAAAAAAATCCCTGTTCCTAACTGTCTGTGTGACCCCAGACAGTTACTCTGGGCCTCAGTTTCCTCTTCTGGTAAAAGGTACTTTTTGTCCCTGGGCTAAGTAGTGGAAGTCTGTGGTTTAAAATCAACATGAGTTCAGGAACATAGAAGAGGAAGGAAAAATGGGCAGGGCAGGAAACAAGAAAGAAGCAGTTTTTCTGAGGGTGGAAGGGAATGTAAACTTTCTGAATTATTATGACTTCTGTAGGTATCCATGTGTGGCCCTCCCTACACAAGAGCTCTTGAAAATTGATGCACTTGATTAACAAATCCCACAAACCTTTGCCAGGTGCCTACTGTGTGCAGAGCCCTAGGGTGGGCACTGGGGACCAATAAGAGCCTCAGAGAGGGCCTGCCTTTGTCTGCAAACTGAGCTGCTGACTTCAGGACACTATCTTTTAACTAATTCGATGCTTCCTCTCTGTATTAAAAAGGCATTTAATAGTTTTTTCAATGACCTAAGAAAGTACAATCTTGCATTTGCCTTCCAATAGGATATTGAAAGGAAGCTTAGAAAAAAGGAGGGAGGGGGAGCCAAAGGAGGGGAAGTTGTGTTTACACAGCCCTGCTAGGGTGCTCGGCCATTTGGACAAACCTGTTGGACCAGCTCAGCAGCCGCAGAGATTTGAATAACAACTTACTTTCCTTTGGGGGGAGGGAGGAGGACTCAAGGTTGTGTACATATTTGCAAACCTTCCTATTCACTCTGTCAGTGGATGGCCATAAGCATTGGACTAACTTACATCAGTGCATTGGAAGAATACTGACACCTAGTGGTTTCCATTAAGTTCTGGATAGGAAGAAATGGAGGAAGAAAAGACCAGTGGATTGTTGATTCGGAGCTAGAAGCCACCTCAGAGGCTATCTAGTCCATGCATTTTATGATGAGCAAAATGAGGTCCAGAGGAAGGTGTGACTTGTCCTAGGTAACAGGAGGAGTATCAGACCAAAAATATGAACCTAGGTCCTCTGTCTCCAAAGCTATTCCTCCTCTCATCAGTTGGGTTACTGGTCCAAACCCTTCTTTTCACAGTTCAGAAAGTCAAGATCCACGAATTAAGCAACTGGCCTACTAGGGCTGGGGATCGAACCCAAAGTCCAAGCTCAAAGTTGTTTTAATTAAGTGATTTAGGATTGTGAAAGGGTTAGGTTGAGAGTCAGGAAGATCTGAGTACAAATCCTATTTTAGATACTTAATGGTTGTATGAGCTGGTCAAATTACTTAACCCTCTCTGCCTGGGTTTCCTGGATTGAAAATAGGAATAATAAGCACAGCTACCTACCAGGGTTGCTATGAGGCTCAAATGAGTATCATATTTAAAACACTGAGAACTTTTCTTCTTCTTCATCTTCATTTCTTCATCTTCTTTTTCTGCTTCTTCTCTTACTACTACTACTACTACTACTACTACTACTACTACTACTACTACTCTTCCTCCTCCTCCTTCTTCTCCTCTTCTCTTGTATCTTGCAATGAATGGATTCAACAAAGAAAGATAAATCATTCAATTTTTTTTAGCTTCAGGATAAGTAGGATAGTCAAATTATTTGCAACTGAAATATTGTCCCAGAGAATGATTTTTCCCTCTTTTTGGAAACTCCTAGTCACAATGCACACAAACTTTCTAGATAAACAGATTATTGAAAACCCATGTTTTTCGGCCACAAGAGGATGTTAGATGTTGCAGCAACAACAAAAGGATGTTGTAAATTAAAAATATTATTTGGTTTTAAAAGTTCAAATTACTGTTTTTTAAAATTCCACTGAGAATGGTTTCTATGAGTTAGGGTTACTACCCAGTACCTTTGTTTCCAATTTTCTTGGAATATGGGGATATTTGTTAACTTTTTTGGACTCATAGACCTATCAAAGAATTCTTGCTTTATTTCCCAAAACTGTTTTTTTTTTCTTTCTGGTCAAATCAGTCTTCTGCTCAAATATGACCAGGGACTCCTGTCTCTTTCAAAGTCAAATTTAAACATCTTCATTTATGATTCAAGACCCTCAAAATAATCTGGTGATATTCTGACTGCCTTATCCACTTACAACACTTCCTTCCAACTTATTCTAGGATCTAGTCAAATTGGGCTATTTTCTTTCTGTGCTTTCCTGTCTTCTAAGAAAGGTCAAGGCGAAGGCAAAGAAGAGGACGTTGAACATGCCAGTAGGCCTGGAGGCAGGAAAGTACACAGTAAAATACTTAGAAGAAAACCAAGGACATAATGACTGGTTATGATGGACCAACAATAGAGACACCTTTGGTAAGAGAGGGAAGGCAGGGTGGGCAGGGTATCTTACTAGAGCCACTGCTGGCTTCTGAACTTCCATTCATCTGGTTCCAGTGCTGAGGGTCTGTGAGTGATTCATGCCAATAATGCCATTCCCTTTTGCAGGTCCCTTCTTAGTCAAGTCTGGATCTGTGGCTGGAGCCTGGGGAGTGGGCAACAATGCTATCAGTTAGTATCCATCCCTATCCCATTTTCCTGGTGCATACAGCCTTTCTGCCAAACCCCATCCCACCTATTCCCAAACCTCTCTGTCCTCCATATGGAAATCTGGGTTGGAAAGGTGACTTTTCTTTGAATTTTCCTTGAATTTTGCCATCTGAATTCAGGCTGGTAAGTTTTCTAGATATGGAGGATTTTGGGGGGGAGGGGCATGAGACCTCACTGTACTGCTATGAAGTCATTTTGATCTCTACATCCCAAATGATTGGTTTTAAAGTTTGCAGATCCCTCTGCATACATTGTCTCATTCTATTCTCACAATCAGGCCTTGACGTGGTAATCTTATTATTTTTACTTTTACAGATTAGGAACCTGAGGCTCAGAATAGGTTAAGGGACTTGCTCAGGGTCACACATCAAGGAGAAGTCAGAAGTGGGACTTGAACCCAGGTTTTCCTATTTCCAAGTTCAGAATTTTATTAGACTTCTGACAAGAAGTTGTCATTTGCCCACAGCCAACTATTTTTCATCACATTGATTTAAAAATCTCTGCTAGCAATGATAAGTGTCCTTCATCTAGGATTTTTCTTGGGTCCTTGTGAAAGTGGTTTGGATGGTCTCTATTCTATTACAACGAATGGGAAAATCTGGTGCTTATTTTAGGTTTGCTACCAGTTCTCAGGATAACCGTAGTTGTCATGTTACCACTTTGGGCTTTGATATTCTTCATCTGTAAGATAAAAGTTTTAGATAAGGGATGTCCCAGATTCCTTCCAGCTCTAAATCTATGATACTATGGTTTAAAGAATCAGAAAACTGTATTTTCTTCAAGATCTCCCTCCATTCCTATGAAAAGGGGCCTGAACTTCTTTCTAACCTCCTCCAAGCAAGCCACATTTGGCAGGTGCTGTTGATTGTCTTTTGACTATGCTTCAACATGTTGATGTACTTAGAAACTGGGTATCAAAACAAGTATAAGCTTTCCAGGTATTAAGTGAACTGATCTTGAAGTTGGAAAGATCTGAGTTCAAATCCCACTTCAGATACAAACTACCTGTGTGACCCTGTCACACAAGTCACTTATAACCTCTTACTGCTGCAAGCAAATCTCTATATATCTAAGAGAAAAGGGATTGCCTCATTCTTTGCATCTATATCTTAAGGAATAGCAAGAACAGCTAAAAATGAACATATATTCATTCTACCTGTGGGTTGATGAGAAAAAAAAAATGAAGTTATTGTGGGGAAATCAGAGAAGATAAAAGTGCTAAGAATGCATTCATTAGGGGCAGCGAGGTGGTGCAGTAGATGGAGTGTTAGTCCTGGAGTCAAGAAGACCTGAATTCAAATTCAGCCTCTGACACTTACTAGCCATGTAACCCTAGGCAAGTCACTTAACCCTCTTTGCTTCAGTTCCCTCATCTATAAAATGATACTGGACACTCTAGTATCTTTGCCAAGAAAATCTCAAATGGAGTTATGAAGAATAAGACATGATTGCAATGGCTCAACAATAAAATGCATTCATTATCTCTGTAAGTGATGATGTTTGTGTTCCAGGGGTTGGGATTATTGAAAGTGAGCTGTTACTATTTTTATTATCTGCTGTGTATTAAGCACTAGAGTATACAAAAGACCTTTATTAGAGCAATTCTATAAATGAGGTAGCACAATAGCAGTATCTCCATTAAATAGATGAAGAACATGAGACTGGTGTCTCTTCAATGTTTAAAATACTTAAAAACTTCCTATCACCTCAAGGATGCAACTTTTTTTTTAGCTTTTTAGCTTGACATTTCAACTATTCACACTTTTTCCTTGTCTGATTTTCCAGAATTATTATGGATTCCTGGAATTCAAAGGAAAGAGAATTGGGGTTAGAATGTCCTTTTTTGCTATTTACCACCTATATGACTTTGGGATTTCTGGTTTTCCATTTCCTCCTATGTCCATTGGAAGGGGGTGCCAGGTGGGTAGGGCCCAGGCAGACTAAATGTCCTTTAAGAAACTTTCCAACGGGGCGGCTAGGTGGTATAGTAGATAAAGCACCAGCCTTGGAGTCAGGAGTACCTGGGTTCAAATCTGGTCTCAGACACTTAATAATTATCTAGCTGTGTGGCCTTGGGCAAGCCACTTAACCCCATTTGCCTTGCAAAAACCTAAAAAAAAACCTAAAAAAAAGAACCTTTCCACCACTGTTTCTATAACCTTCTTCCTATCCTCTGTATCCAACTAATCTGTCCTATGTGCTGCTCCTCAAATTCTGCATTCTATTCCCCCTATCACCCAGTCCCCCTTCCTCTCTATGCTGGAGACATTTAGCTTCTCCCTTCTGACTTTTAAAATTCTTAAGGTCCTTCAGGGTTCAGTTCAGATGCCACCTCTTGGACAAAGAAAGTCTTTAATGAGCTGCAGAGTGATGCTATCTCCTCCTACCTCAAATCTCCTGAATCCTCCAGGAGAACATAAACTCTTTGAAGGCAGGGACAAGTTAATTTTTTTTCTTTTCTCTTTTAATCTTACTTCCCAGCATGAGGCCTTACATTCTCCTCTGTCTGGACTTGCAACTTCATTAGCATAGGGAAATCCCAATTAAGAACCCCTTCTATGAAATTAGAGCAGAATGCTTTGTACTCTATGATCTCAAGAGATCTTCCTGGACTTGCCTAGGATTGCAAGGTCAATATGTTGGGCAGGAACACACATCTTTTTTATATCAAGGTTAATTCTACAATCTCTAGTCCTGCACATGGCAAATATTTGATAATAGTACATTGGTCTCAAAGAGATTGTTTTAATGCCAAAGGGAGAAGAAAGAGACAGTTACACTCAAAGAGACAGATGGAGACAGAGATAGACAGAGAGACTGGACAGGGAGACAGAGAAATAGAGAGGTGCCAAATGACAGATGAGCCCTTTCTCTGTTGGAGTAGTACAGCTCTAGTAGTCTAGTCTTTCTTGGCAGATTTCCTTGTATATCCTTGGAAATTTTCCTGTGTGGTGGGTTCTTCTGATAAGTTTCTTGAGGTCTTGGGCATAGAGGACATGGAAAAGTTTGGCAGTGATGGATCTGCATCATAAGGTACATCCTTGATATGGTAGCTTCACAGCTATTTCCTCTTGACTATTGAAGATGGTGATGATAACTAAGGATCTGGAAAATTTATATTTTATTTTGCACTTTAAGGCTTGCAAGGCATTTTATAATCATTATCTCATTTACACCTCATAACAACCCTAAGAGTTAGGTGCTATTATCCCATTTTCCAGATGAGGAAACTAAGCATACAGAGGGTCACACAACTGATAAGTACCTGAGACCAGATTTGAACTTGTTTCTTCCAGATGTAAGCTCCAACCACTAGTTGCATATAGATTGAGGAATGCTTTTTTAAATTCTGATGTGTGTAGTAGCTCAGTGTGTATGTATGTATAGCTACCTTTGTATACACATATAGATATTTATAGTTTGGACTCTATATTTCATATGTTATCAAAGTCTGCAGAGTATGGATAGTTGCTCTTTGAAAGAGGTCTTTCAATATCTTTTTATGAAATCTATTTCTAAGCATGAATTTCTACCTTTGGGTTAAATTTTGGGGTATGGGATATGATCTATTTTCCAAAGTTCTGAGTAGTAATAAAATAGACTTAGAAAAGGCTAATGAAATATATTTTTAAAGCTATCAGTGATAAAGTTACTTTTAGATAGAGGAAGCAAATGAGATAGGGAGAATAATAAAATTGAATTCTAAAAACAAGGTCTCATTTATGGGAAAACAGGGTGTTTGGGGAAAATAGGTAGACAGGGTGGGTAGGTTAATAAAAATGAATTCTTAAGATGTTGTGCTGATTATGGGGAAACAAAGAGTGTTTGCATAAAATGGGTAGACAGGACAGATAGGTCAATAAAAATGAATTCTTAAAGCATTATGTCAATACTTGGGAAAAGGAGGCTCTTCTTTATTTGCTGAGTACTTTCAGTAATGTCAGACCCTTCAAGACCCATTCTAAGTTTTCTTGACAAAGATCCTGGAGTGGTTTGACATTTTCTTCTTTGGCTCATTTTACAGATGAGGACACCGAGGTAAATAGGGTGAAGTGACTTGCCCAGGGTCCCACAACTATTAAGTATCTGAGGTCATATTTGAACTTGAATCTTCATGACTTTAGATCCAACACTCAATACACCACACCATCTAGCAGTCCCAAGTAAATGACCCTAGCTTTTTCCTGTCTTTTCTCAAATATTGCTGGCTCTCCCAGCAACTATTAGCCTAAAACTGTGTTTATTATTGTTGTGGTTGATTCATGTCAGACTTTTCATGATCCCATTTTTTTAGGTTTTTTGCAAGGCAAATGGGGTTAAGTGGCTTGCCCAAGGCCACACAGCTAGGTAATTATTAAGTGTCTGAGACCGGATTTGAACCCAGGTACTCCTGACTCCAGGGCCGGTGCTTTATCCACTGCAACACCTAGCTGTGCCAAATCCCATTTTTTTTGAAAAAGATGCTATTGTGGTTTGCTATTTCCTTCTCCATCTCATTTTACAGATAAGGAAACTGAGGCAAACAGGATTAAATGACTCACCCAGGATCTCACAACTAGTAAAAGTCTAAAACTGGACTTGAACTTGGATCTTCCTGAGCCAATCCTGGTAATTTATCCTCTGTGTCTAGCTATATCTTGTTTGTACTGGCAGGTCTGAATTTGTTTGATAAAAATAAATTTCTAAACATAGTGCCATTGATGGGGATGCTCCAGGGCACTATGGTATATAGAGAGTCAGGAGACCTGGGTTTTAAAGTCAGAACTACTGTCTCTCCCAGCAACTATTAGCCTAAAACTTATTGTTGTTGTGGTTGAGTCATGTCAGACTTTTGTGATCCCTAGCTTTTTCTGTCTTTTCTCAAATATTGCTGGTTCTCCCAGCAACTATTAGCCTAAAACCGTGTTTATTATTGTTGTTGTGGTTGAGTCATGTCAGACTTTTCATGATCTCATTGGTTTTTTTTGACAAAGATGTTAATATGGTTTGCCATTTCCTTCTCCATTTCATTTTATGGATAAGGAAACTGAGGCAAGCAGGATTAAGTGATTCACCCAGGATCAACAATTAGTGAAAGTCTAAAACAGGACTTGAACTTTAATCTTCCAGTAGTAATGTGTAAGTGGATTTGGGACTGGGGACAAAGAGTTCAGGACAGGAGAATATGTCTAAACAAGGAAGGTGTGCCAAAATATTAATGAGTTCCACTTGGATAGTTTGAGTATAGAGGCCACACTTAAGCATGGTCAGAAAGTGTGTACATTTGCTTGCGTAGTATAATCAGAAGATATTGTGTAAATGTGGGTGGGGAGCATGGCAAAGTATTTCTAAGGTTGTGTGCATACAGTTCTATGTTGCTTAGGTCATAGCTCACAGATTTGCTCTGCTTCCTTGCATTCAAAGCCTGCTTCTATCACTTATTATTTCCATGAGATTGGGTAATTCTCCTAACCTCCTTGGTTACCTGTTTCCTAATCTGTAAAATGAGGGAGTTGGACTTGATGGACTTTGGGACCCTTCCAGCTGTAGATCTATGATTCCATAATTCCCTCACCCCTAGCTTTATAATAGCCTGTGATAGTCAGGTGATGTGAGCTTCAAAATTCTTAATCATTCTCATCCAAATGAATTATTGGCCAGTATTATATTGTAAGCTCTTTGAAGGCAGGGACTATCTTCTGTCCTTTTTGATTAGTTATCCCCAAGGCTTAGTTCAATGTCTGACACATGATAGGCTTTTAAAAATGTTTATTGAATGAATGACTGGTGTCCAAATATGCCATCCTGCAACTTTATCTTCAGGATCAGACATGATTTTTGTTTTACTTAGGATATGCCCATGTCACAAGCTTGAATGGTATTGCTGTATACCCAATATATTTTCTTTTCTCCCTTTTCTCTAGTTTTCATTTCTCTTCTTTTCTTTTCTGTAGATATTTTATTGAAATTGTTGATTTTTGATAGCTTATATTATCCTGTTTCCTCCTTTTACAGCAAAGAGAGATTTATCCATCCTAAAGAATTTTTTGAAGATTCACTGAGTTTATTGTCATATTAAGTGCTAAATAAAAACTTTTCCCACACATTTTATAGGAAAAATTAGAAAAATATGTCTTAAGTATATTAAATGTCAGATTATTCTATTTACAGTCACAGGGAGACAGAAGCATCAGTGGCAGCAGTTAACAGTTCTCAGGGGCCTTGCAGATACAACCTTGGGAATATTAGGCACAGCCTGCTGGACAGCAGGAAGACAGCTTTTCTTGCAGGAGGTACACCAGCACAATTTACATTTATAGGAATTTGCACAGGTACAAGAGCCACTGGTCTCAAAGTTGCGGTTGGGGGTTCATGGCTGGCAGGTCTCTGTCAGATATGCAGTTCTCAGAGAAGAAAAAATGGGTAAGAGATGTAGACCATCCTAAAGAATTCTTAAAGAAAATGTGGGAGAAGATAAAATTCAATATATTGAAAAAAGCCCTTTATATTTTATACAGTTGTCTTTACTGAAAGATTCTCACCTTCACAAAGAAGTAGCAGATGTTGTGAAGTATCTTCTTTATATCTTTTCTTTAAAACCAAGTTTATTCTTTGTAATTTCACAGCATTCTTCTTTTGCTATTTCATAGTTATCGTTCTTCTTATTTATATTGCTGTAATCATTGTGTAAATTGTGTTTCTAGCTCTGCTTACTTTACTTTGCATCAGTTCATGTAAATTTTCTCATTACATTTGCTATTTTAACACAGTAACATTCCATTCTATTCCATTCCATTAATGTTCCCCAATTTGTTTAACCATTCTCCAATAGATGAGTATCAACTTTGCTATGACAAAAGTGTGTGTGTGTGTGTGTGTGTGTGTCTAGGGCAAACTTAAAAGTGTCTGTCCTTATTTTTTCTCCCCTGTTGCAATCTAGCAAGAGAAAATTCCATTGTCATATGATGTAAAAAGAATCCTGAACTTGCAGTCAGAAGATTTGGTTTTGAGTAAGCCTTGAGTAAGTCACTTTCTGACCATGCTTAAGTATGACCTCTTTCTTTATATTCAAACCACGACTTGGTACAATTTATCTCATATTTATGAACCTAAGCTTTCTCAATAAAATGAGAGTAATTGTTTTTGCATGGTTGCACTGCTGGAAGATATATGATATATATATATATATATATATATATATATATATATATATATATATATATATAAAACTGTGAATCATTTTTTGTGATATAAGCATGTCATAGTAGTAGAGAGATGGTCTTAGAGTCAAGAATCTTTGAATTCAAGTTTTGTCTTTGACATATACTATGGTTCTATGTGACTCTGAGCAAAGACTCTTAATGACTTGTAGTGAGTCAATTGATGCTCTTGAGAGCTAAACCTGAAAGTTGCAGAGAAGGTATCTACCTGAACTGGTGGAAGGAGTGTCTTCATCAATGAAATCACAGGTTCAGTCCTATCATTATCTATTGTTTATTAGATATAATATGCAGATATTAGTTATCTGTTATCTACTAGACTATAAGTTACCTTAAGCTAAGAATTGTCTTATTTAAGTTCTGTATCTTCCCTATATATCCAACCCAGTGTTTTTTTATTCACAGTAAATGCTTGACAAAGTTTGTTAAATTAATGTATGTATGTTATAACAAGGAGAGACAATAGCTACATAAATAAGAACCTACAAGGTGCATCCTTAGTAAATGCAAAGTAATTGTGGTTCTCTGGGGATTGGCAATGGGAAGAGACAAAGAAAGAGACAAGATTTCCTGCAAAAAAAATTATTTCAGTTGAGACTTGAAGGAAGCCAAGGATTCATAGAGGTAAAGAGGAAGAGGGAGAATGTTCCAGGAATGTTCCAGTGAAAAGACAGAGACTAAGATGGAGTGCCCTTTCTGAGCAGCAACAAGTAAGCCAGTAATATTGGACCACAGAGAGAGTGTGTGTGTGTGGGGGGTGATATCTAAGAAGACTGAAAAAGCAGGTAAGGGTCTAGTTGTGAAGAGCTTTAAATGGCAACCAGAGGAATTTATATTTGATCCCAGAGGAAACAGGAAACCATTAGAGTTTATTGAAATGGAGGTTGTGACATACTGTGGCTTTACATCCAGGGAGAATAGAATAGATTGATGCATGTTAGTATATCTTTTCTGAGATAGAAATTTCTGAAAATTGAGATATCTTTGGAGCCAAACTGCTGAATTCACTTTGTGTAAGTACAAAAGGAAGCAAAAGCATGAGACTGGGGGCTTGCACTGTGGCCCCTGGGGGAGTATCAGAAGACTAAGGATGCCCTTTACTTTGTGTGAGTCCCATCCAATGCCACTTGAATAATTGGGGCATATCCCCACCTCACACTATACCACTAGCAACTGACTGTTTCCTACGTTCAGGTGAAGCAAGAAAGGGAAAAGGAAGGGGGTCCATCGCCCACATAACGAACTATTACCATTCTCGCTCATCAAAACAAGATTCTGAAACTGTGGCTGGAAAGTACCTAATGGGTGGGCCATTCATAGTGACAGCTGCTGAGAGGAAAATGAGGATTGAAATACTCAGTATCTGTTGGGCAGCAATGTTGGTTTTTTTCCTGATGTAACAGCCCATTCCACCCCCAAACCCAACTCTACTGCCCCTCTTTTGTTGCACTTCTCCATCTTTGCTAAAGAGAAATTCTTTCTTGGCTCTAGCTACCTTTTTATTCTTTCCAGGTGTCAGACTCATTGGCTTAGTCAAAGCTTTTGGAAAAACAAACAAACAAAGCCAACAACACTCCAATATTCAGTGAGGCTATAGCATCTGTCATGTGTAAATACTTCAATATTCCACTCTGCATAATTCCATTGCTGTATGTGGACCCTCCAGAAGCTCCAAACTAAACTCTGAGTATCCGTGGATAGATGTCTTTATCAGTTCTAGGGGCCCCCCAAAACAGATCGTTACCTTCCTGATGACCAACTAGATTCTTGGAGAGTTTTACCAGAGGCTGTCATTAATAGAGAGAATGAATTTATAGGATCATAGAGTTATAGTGTCATTGTACAGATGAGGAAACTGAGGTCTAGAGAGGTTAAATGACCTTATCCAAGGTCACATAAGAAGTAAACAACAAAAGAAAGATTTGAACCCAGATTCTCTGATGCCAGATCTAGTCACTCCTTGCTTTGCACCATGCTCCTTTTCTTTTAATGAAAATGGTTCTTGAGAAAGGATTGTGGAAAGATAGCAAGTAGGTCAGGAAACTTTTCATCTTTCCACATTTCCTTCACACACACACAGACATTGCCTCAGAGGAAATGCAGAACAACAGAAATGAACAAAATTCAGGGTAAAGCATTTGTTTTCCTAACACAATCTAAGAAGTCCCTAGGAAGGACCTGACCTCCAGGGTTGGATGTTTGGAAGTTTGGTCAGAGTGAAATGAAAACACCTCCTGGCTGACTCTTCAGAAACAACAGACAACAAATCTTGGGTTGGGAGACTGCCTTAGCCTCGGAACTTTCAGCTCACAGACAAGTGTTGGAGACTGATGGCTGAGAAGACTGAAGCATCTCCCACTGTCAAAGGAGGCTGTGCTGACCAGACAAGTGGGCTGTGGCTGTGGGGAGAAGCAGCTGGTGCGCACCGGCTGGCTGCTGGTACTTACAGGAGAACAGAGTCAGAGAGGTCAAGTGTGGTGTGCAACCACCAGGAAGAGGATCGACAGGAAGCCAGAGACTTAGCTCTGACTTGTTTGTTGTTTGTCCTTCATTTTCCAAGAGCATCATGACATCAGGGAGGTGATACCATGACATGCACATGAAGTGGATTTGAGTCGGGGGGAGGGGATGGCTGTGCTAAATGTGCTTCGGAGCCATCTGGGTCCTGTGGCCAGGAATGGATCAGGATGACTGGGGACAGCTCTGGATGTGAGACTGACAGAGGGTTAAGTGACTTGCCCAAAGTCACACAGTTTCCAAATGTCAAATGTTTGAGGTCAGATTTAAACTCATATCCCCTCGACTCCAGGACCAGCGCTATATCCACTGGGTCACCTAGCTGCCCCTTAGCCCTGACTTAGGAAGGGAAAGGAGAATCCAAGGTTGAGCACTGAGGCAAACTTCAAGAAAATAACAGTAAGAAGGACCTGAGGGTTGGGGCATCATTCCTCACACCTTAGGACCAGAACTTGATTATGCTAATAGCTGCAAAAACCAAAATGAAACAAAATAAAAATAAAAATGAATGCAACCACAAATTGATCCAAATATGGAGATAAGGAAGATTAGGCTTGATATTCAGAGGAAGATAATGGAGCTAAAAAAGCCACTCCTTTTTCAATGATAAATGCCCAATGATCCCAAGCACAAAAAGAGTTCTTGAAAAACTTAAATGGAACTTTAAAGATCAAATAAGAAAGATCGAGTAAAAATTAGAAAAAAAATTAGAGCAAGAAAATTATGAAAATTTGGAATGCAGAATCTAAAATTTAAGGAAAATAATTCCTTGGAAACTAGAATTGGGCAAGGGGAATGTGTGGGATGTGTTTACCCACTTAAATAAAACTCGGAGATTTCTCAAAGTAAGAAGAGAAAAATTTTATTCAATTCTTGAGAATTGAATCCCTCGCTCCACCTTAAACAAGGTGAGAGAAAAGGGTACAAGAGAAAGAAATCCACAATCTAATTATCCTAAAGCAATCCCCTGACACTGACCCATCCTCATTAGTGAGGAATGTGGTCTTCACAATCTAGATGTGTAAATTACTCTAAAGAAAAAGCATATAATTCAAAAAGAGACAAGTTCTCCCCCTCCAGGACAAGGAATGTAGAAACATCTGGACTTTAATCCAGATAAGACAGGGTCAGTTTACTCTTTACATTTTGGTCAAAGTAATATCAAGTTGCTTGTCAGGGGAGGAGGGGCAGAAGAGAAATAACACACAGCTCAACTATTTCTAGTCTATAATATTCTACTGAAGAAATCTCAAACTTTATCCCATTCAGGAATAAAACAATGATTCTTTGACTATGTTTATTTATACACATGCACAAATGTGTGTGTGTGTGTGTGTGTGTGTATGTGTGTGTGTGTATGTTTGTATATATATTCTTTTAAAAAAAATTTTTTTTTAGTTTTTTTGCAAGGCAAATGGGGTTAAGTGGCTTGCCCAAGGCCACACAGCTAGGTCATTATTAAGTGTCTGAGACTGGATTTGAACCCAGGTTCTCCTGACTCCAGGGCGGGTGCTTTATCCACTACACCACCTAACTGACCTGTATGTATATATTCTTTGACTTCATTATGAAGTGAGCCTGACTTGGGGCCCTGGAAGGTTACACCAACAGAGGGAAGACTATTATTATTATTATTATTATTATTATTATTATTATTATTCTCAAGCTGGGAGAGTTTCTAGTATGGGTCTAGTGACTGACTCTGTGCCTGCTTTCTGGGCACCAAGGTCAGAGAGGCAGATGGATCATTAAGTGATGAATTTTTTGGCAAGAATGAGGCTATTTACTAAAGACACAGATAGGGTGTCATTTATATCCACAAGGTATGTGTCTATACCAATGAAATCAATGAATATTTAGAAGTTGAAATATGAAAACTGAAGTGTCCGTGGGACAGTAGAAGGAAGAACTTTAATATTTAGGATGGACTAAGCATTAATCTAATTTTGGAGGCACAAGGGTACCCCTGGATGGATTTAAGTACTGGTGAGTAGCCAATTGCCTGTTCTATTTTTCTCTCTCCATTATTCCCCTCTCCCCTTTTCTTCCTTCCCCCCTTGTCTTTCTCTCTACTTTTCTTCATTCCTTATTCCTATTCCTTCCTTTTGTCTTCCCTTTTCACGCTTTCCCTTTTTCTTTTCTCCTTCCTTGTTTTTGCTCTCATTTTTCCTCTCCCACTTTCTTTTCACCCCTCCTTCCCTCTCCCTCCCTCTTTTCTTCTCTTCCTTATGTCCTTTTCTCCCTAACTCTCATCCTTCCCTTTACCACCTCTCCCTTCTTCCCCCCATTATTGTCTCTCTCTCTCTCTCTCTCTCTCTCTCTCTCTCTCTCTCTCTCTCTCTCTTTCTTTCCCCACCTGCACCACAGTACCATAATAGAATAATACATTCTTGGAAACAATTAGTCTAATACAAAAATCTGAGGGATGGAACCTGGTAAATAGAAAATATTATTGGCCCAAGACTCAGTAGACATATGGGTTCTAATCCTACTCAACTATTAAACTTTCAATAACCAGATTATTTGTATTCAGGAAGATATTTTAATTCTATTGATGACACCATGAAAATGGTGAGAAACAGTGGAGCAATCTATAAGGGGACTGGACTAACTGATTTTTTCAGTCACTTTTGGGCTTAAGATTCTGTGATTCTTTTGAATTCCATGGACAAATATTTTTCTTCTCCTAATGTTCCTTAGCCAGCTTCCTTTGTTCTCTATTCCTGATGCTTAGCTAGACTCTGAACTTTTCCTTTCATTCCACACCCCTAGCTCATTTCTGCCCCTCTCACTCAAAAAGTCTCTTGATGGTTCTTCCCTTAGACTAATGAAATTTGAGAAGTAACTGAAACAAAGCCTCCTCAGAATGTTTCAGACACCCTGCAAAAACAGTAATAAGATCTTTGATCTTAGAGAATCTCTCTCTCTCTCTGTCTCTCTCTCTGTCTCTCTCTCTGTCTCTCTCTCTGTCTCTCTCTCTCTCTCTGTCTCTCTCTCTCTCTTTCTCTTTCTCTCTCCCTCTCTCTCTCCTAACACTCTATTGCTTCTCCCATAGGAGGCAGAGCAAGAGAGAAATATTGTCTAGCATTTATCATTGTTCCCCCTGAACTTGCATAGTGACTGGCACTTAGAAGCTGGTTAATGAGTGCTTGGTGACTGATAGACAACATATTGGTGCCAGACTTATTGCTAACTCAGATTGACTTAGCCCACAGTGGTTCAGTCACTAGAGCTCAACCTCACCAGTAGCAGGGATTACCATTGGATGCCACAATTCTCAGCCAATTATTTTCTCAAGGATGTTGAACTTGAAGATACAGATAAAGAAAACTTTTGTGAATTTTTGATGGTCTAAATATTTCAAAATACCTTTGTATACTATTCCCACAAACTCTCTTGTGAAGGATCTGGCAGCAGGTGATCTCCAATGAACAATCATCAAGGCATGGATTTGGGAAACCTGAAGTCTGGACCTCCAAGAAGTGTAAGACTTTAAGTAGGATATTATGTCCACTTTCCCTCCCTGTTAAGATTGAATGAACACATAAAGAATCCTGAAAGAACAACCTCAGGAGAGACTGAAAAATTATTATGGTTCTTTTGGCATTGGCATTCATTGAAGTGTAAATACTTATCTAGCAAATTTAGCTGGTTTTACTAATTTTAGTTGTTGTTCAATTGTTTCAGTCTTGTCTGATTTTTTGACCTCCCCCCCCATTTGGGATTTTCTTGGCAGAGATACTAGTGTGGTTTGCTATTTCCTTTCCTAACTTATATCAGAAATGAAGAAATTGAGGTAAGCACAGTTAGTGACTTGCCCAGGGTCAAACAGCTGAGGCCAGATTTGAACTCAAGAAGATAAGACTTCCTCACTTCAGACTTAGCATTCTATCTACTGTGCCACTTAACTGTTCTTTACTGATAATCAGGGTTTGTTTGTTTTAAATTGTTGATATCTTTTGCATTTATATTCCCTAAAAATTATTTCTCCCTTTCCTTTCCCAGAAATCCTTTATAATTAAGGATAAAACAAGAAAAAATAATAAAAGCATTACAGTGAAATGAAATGTTAACTGAGTATCTGTTATCAGAGTATACATTCATTAATTATTCTCATAGTTTCTCACTCATATAAAAAGGGAGATGAAAGAGAGGCACATTTTCTCTTCTCAGTTTCAAGCTAAGATCAGGCTTTAAGACTGATCAATGTGAAATTCCAACAAAATACTTAATTCAAAACATTTTTTAAAATGAAAATAAGGATGGTTCAGTGGAAAGGCAAAGGCTTATAAACCTGAGATTTAGTATTAATTCTTTACTTACTTGTTATGTGACCCTGGGAAAATCCCTGAACCTCTATAAACCTTATCTCTCATCTACAAAAATATACATGGTGATACCTATATTTTCTAACCCTCATATGTATGAAAAAGATCAAATGAGATAACCTCTGAACTGCATTTTATTAACTGATACATGATGTATAGGAGGAAAAGTAATAGTTAATCATTATGGTTATTATAAAGTAGAAATAATCCTGCCTGCTGCTAGATGCTTCACAGAGAGTTTGTGGGCACAGGATGCAAAAGTTTTTTGAGGGGCAGCTAGGTGACACAGTGAATAGAGCACCGGCCCTGGAGTCAGGAGGACCTGAGTTCACATCTGGCCTCAGACACTTAATAATTACCTAGCTGTGTGATCTTGGGCAAATCACTTAACCCCATTGCCTTGCAAAAATTAAAGAAAAAAAGTATTTTGAAATACTTATACCTTCAAATCTTCACAAAAGTTTTCTTTATCTGAATCTTAAAGTTCAAGAAAATAATTGGCTGAGAATGGTGGTGTCCAGTGGTGAGGCTGAGTCTTGGTGCTCTGAACCACTGTGGGCTAAGTCAATCTGGATCAACAATAAGTCCTGCACTAATATGGTGACTAGGCACCCCCACTGTCAAGAATGAACTTCCTCCTTGAATATCACATAAAACTTTTTTAGTAATGCTTTTTATAAATTTATGACACTACTTCAAACTCAAGGAGGGAAAGTACCATGCCTTTATACCTCTCCCAGTATACATAGTCCAATGGGCTACATATAGGAAACACTCAATAAATGTTCGTTAAGTGATCAGTTGTAGAGGACATTACTGTTAGGCTGACCTAAATGACCTTTGATGTCCCTTCCAACTCCAAGGTGCTATAGTTTTATAATTCATTTATGTCTATGTTAGGATTCATATAGTTTATGTATTAATCAATTAACCATTTTGAGCACCAGTGTGTGTTCAGTATTGGGCTGGAGCCTCAATCTAATTTATTTAAAGGATTTTAAGCATTTAAAGAGGAAAATATATTGGTATAGGAATTTATCTAACATTTGTATCATAATTGTTGTGGAATTACCCTCTACCACATTCTTTCATCTAAATTTATTTTCATTGAACTGGTTAAATCAACACTAATTAGATTAATGCTCTTTGAAATTGTGATTATCATTTCAGGTATAGTTTTTTTTTTTAGGTTTTTGCAAGGCAATGGTGTTAAGTGGCTTGCCCAAGGTCACACAGCTAGGTAATTATTAAGTGTCTGAGGTCGGATTTGAACTCAGTTCCTCCTGACTCTAGGGCCAGTGCTCTATCCACTGCACCACCTAGCTGCTCCTATTTGGGGTATAGTTAAGCAAATTATGTTTAATGAATTCAATGGGACATTACTATGCTATAAAAATACTGAGTAAAAATACAGAGAAATATGGAAAGTCATGAATTTCTACAAAGTCTAATTTAGTTTTGAAATCAGTATTGATTATTTTAATGATATTCCTGGCTTACATGGTCAACAAGATGGAAGACTAGACATTTTCTCTGGTCTTAGTGACATTTTATACATCTCCAAAATTCAATTCAATAAATATTTATTAAATATCTACTATTTTCCAGGTACTATGCTGAGGATACAAGGCATTATGCTCAAGAAATAAAGCAATTTCAACTGTCTTGATGGTGTACAACACAAGAACCTTATGAACCTAAATGAAATAACAATTTAATGAACTAATAGCAGATAAGTCATTTTCCTAACCCCTAAAATGCTCACTTAATACATTACTGCTTACCATACTTTGAAAGCACAAGCTAATTCTGTTTCACTTTTGAATAGTTTCAGAAAAATCTGTGAAGATTTATATGAACTGATGCAAAGTAAAATGAGCAGAACCAGGAGAACATTGTACACAGTAAAAGCAATAATGTAATGATGATCAACTATATGAGACTTAGGTATCCTGGTTGTTTTTTTTTTTAAAAAGAATTTTAGAGACTTAGCTATTCTGAACAATGCAGTGATCTAAGACAATCCCAAAGGGTATGAGGCTGAGAACCATGTGGCATAGGGAATATTGAAATCAATTGAAGACAAATTTTGTAGACCTTTTGTTTGCACTACTAAGGAAATCTTGCTTCTCCCTTTATCCCTCTGTTAAAATACTCCTTCAGTCTAGTCTACACCAAGGCCTGACCTTCAATTTAATCTAGATTACATTCCCTTTTGGTTAGGGGCAGCTAGGTTGCACAGTGGATAGAGCACATACATACAGAACCAATGAACTTTGAGTGTGTGCTGAATTAAACTGTTTTCCTTTTCTTTCATGTTTTACATGACTTCCATATATAATGGATATTATATTCTTACCTTTTCAATGGTGGAGGAGAAGCTAGAATGAGGAAGATAATTTTTCATTCAAAATTTTAAAATATGAATGTTAAAAAAATTGTTTCACTCCCAAGCAGACACTTGAGGCAGAGACAGAGGCATATAAAATATGAACTGCCCAGCATGGACAGATTTGAACTGCAGCCCCAAGGGAAACTATAATCAAAGATGAAGTCAGAAAGCGAGCAAAGGGAAATATAAGGAAAAGAGAATGAAAGAAAGAATGAAAACGAAATTATCAAAGCACTCAAGAGAAAGAAATCTTGATTATAGATCTTGAGCATAAGCAAAAAAAAAACACTAGGAAGATATTGATAACAAAAGGGAATATGCCTTCTAGGTCAAGTAGAAGAATCTAGATGTTCATGAATAAACATTACAAGACAAAGAAAAATGAGTTAACAGCTGAAAATGCAAAGGATCCTGTGGATTCCCAAGAGAACAAGACCCTAGCAGGATGTTCCTGAATGGTTTAAAAGAGAAATAAGAATTTTGAAAGAAGAAATTATGACTTTCACAGCAGAAATAATTGGTAGAATAGAAAAACTTGAAACAACAGTAATCTCACTAAAGAAACAAAAGAGAGAATAACTGATTGGGAATGTAAATATATGATATGAAGGTCAATCTGGAAGAAGAGAAGCAAAAACTAATAATTTAAAAGAAAATATGATCTCTGTTCATGTAAAACATTTATTGATTTCAAAGATGAGATGCATAGAGACAATTTAGAGATTATAGGATTCTTGGCAGAATGACAAATTAAAAACCTGAATGCCATAATACAAGAAACAATACATGAAAACTACTCAGAAATTCTGGATAAAGAAAGTAAAATTCTGATAGAAAGAAGCCACAGACCATCTCCAGGGAAAAACAAAGACAAAACAGATAATCTATGTTGAAAACTCCAAGATGCATAGTGCCATTCCAATCCCAAGAAATCCTCATAACACAAAGCTATTCCTCACTCATCAAAAACCACAATGGGATAAATATATTTCAAAGAGCAAAGGAGCTTAAGATGCAATCCAAGGTGACCTCCATTGCCAATTCAAGCCTAAACGCTATTGAAAAAAAGATGATATTCAATAAGAAAGATGCATTCTAAACATTTCTTGAAAGAAAAACTGACTTGGATAAATTATTTGATTTTTAAACACGTCAGATGACAGATGCACCAAGAAAGTAAATAATAGCAACCAAGGACAATAGCAATAAAAAAATAACCTTGAGTAATTTTTTTAAATGCACATAAGAAGACAGAGGTGAAAAGGGATATCAGATAGAAGTGATAGTAGAAAAAGAAACCTGAAATATTGTGGACTAAACTCTCAATGGGTGAATCAACGGTTTTCATTTCCTTTTTTTGGGAGGGGGAAACTAAATTATAAAATGGGAGAGAGAATAAAAGGGAGAACAGGAGGAAGAAAATGGATAGGAATATGTGATGTAGCCTGGTCAAGTCAAAGGGCAAACAATAAAGGGAAAATAACAATGATTGACTGAGTGATTAGTTATTTAGGAAGAAGAGAGGCTATGGGAGAATGGGCAGGAGACAAAGGGAAGGATTGAAAAAGGGGAGAAAATGGATAAACTTGCTTCAGTACTGGGATGAATACCACTGATGAATACTTCCAAAGACACTCAGTAAAGGAAATGGGAAACTTTCAAAGGTTGTAATCTGCAGAGATTTGAATGGTCATCCATCCTGCTCCAGAAGAGGGGAATCAGTACACCTGGGGACAACTTCACACTCAAAAGAGTGGGAGGGCAATGACCTAGGGAGATTTCAAGACAAATGGGAAAAATATTATAATAATGATATAATGTGATCCTAGATTTGCCACCTTCATTTTAGGTAATTCAGAGTATAAAATGTATCACAAAGCATAAGAACTGCACAATCCTGAAGGAAACACCTTGCAATTTGGAAATTGCCCAACTCCCATGGAAACTCCCAGTTGACAAATTTACACTAAAGATATATAAAGTGACTCTCAAAGTACAGATGGCAAAGATTGAGCAGAAGAACTAGTCCTGCAGAATTCCCTCTGTATTAATTGCTGCATGCAGTTGAGAGTCTTCTAAAACCATTTCTTTCTTTAATTTTATATAGGAAATTTGACTGCTAAAGAATGATAGCAAAGATCATCCTCAGTGCTATTATTCATTAGAATTGACTAATGGTACTTTGGGAAAATATTAGGTTAGGAAATCCTCTGGGTGTGTGAACTCAAAAAACTTTTTTTAATAATTTCATTTTGGTGTTATCAGTTTCCTTTATAATCCTATGTATTTTGTTTTATTCATTTGAAATATGATTCTGAGAAGGGGGTTCATAGGCTTCATCAGATTGCTGTCCAAGGGATCCAGGACAAAAGGTTAAGAATGCCTACTCTAGAAAATGTACATGTAAAGCAAATTTCCAGGTGAAACCAGCAAAAGCTGAAGGGTTGCTGGGGCAGGACTGAGACAGCTTTCTGAGAAAAATGGATATTCCCCTACCTACAAAGCCTGAAGGGTTTGAATATGAAGAGATAAGAAAGGCCTTAGCTCTGGGCATGCACAGAGCTACATAAGATTTCCTTCAGAGTTTGAAAATTATTGACTACCCTCAAGTAGAACCTTAAAAAATTTTTTTCAGCATTTTTATTTCAAGTTTTGAGTTGCAAATCCTATCCCTCCTTCCCAGTCTGCCCCCTTCCTTGAGATGGTAAGCAATCAGGTATTGGTTTGTACAAGAAGACTCAGAAAAAAAGGAAAGTAAAACATAGCATGTTTCAGTTTGTATTCAAATAATAGTTTTTTCCTCAGGAGGCAGATGGTATGCTTCATCATTTTTAGTCCTTTGGAATTGTCTCGTGTCATGTATTGCTGAGACTTATCTTAAGTCATTCACAATTCTTCATCAAACAGTAATTTTGTTACTATGTACAATCTTCTGATTCTGTTCACTTCACTATGTATCAGTTCATGTAAGTCCAGGTTTTACTGAAATCGTTCTGCTTGTCATTTCTTATATCATATTCTATTCAATCAATATACCACAATTTGTTTAACATTTCCCAACTGTCAGGCAGTTTCTCAATTTTAAATTCTTAACCACCATAAAAAGAGCTCCTAAATATTTTTGTACTAATAGCTTCCCCCCCTTTTTTTGGATGTCTTTGGGATATAGATCTAGCACCTGAACCTTTAAATTTCATTCTATGTAATATGCTTTGGACCTTGAGCAGAAATGTAAGAGCCAGCATACAATGATTCACAAAAATGGTAGGACAGGCTTTACCCCATCTTTGCTAATATTTGGGAGAGAGCCATGCTTTTTTTTTATTTTTGTGTTGAAGAAAAGAGAGAGCAGTATGAATCTGAATTAAAAATCAAGGTGAACAAAATTTATGAGCTAGCTGCAGTCTCAGCCTCCCAAAATTGCTAGGAATAGCCACAGGAAGTGGATGCACAATGCCAGAGTTCATTATCAAGATCTCCATGATAGCAATAGGAAAAGACTAATAATTTTTGGTATACAGATTACACATAAGATAGCAGATGGAAGGCTACCCACTACCAAATGATAGAAAGATTGGGTAACTTACCAGTATTCAAAGAAGCCTTTGAGAATGATCAGGGTCCTTCAAAGATGATATATTGATTATTAAAAGATGATTTATTATTATCTATTGGGGAGTTAGTCTCCTTGATGAACTAGTGGATAGTAATGATGGACAGTCAACTAAGAACTTGTCCACCTGTTGCAGATAACTGATAGAGTGAGATAATAAATTAGTAGATGACATATCTGATGAGGATAAGATTGAGCCCACTTAATTAGATATATCCCAGCCATGGGAAATTCTTCTGCTGATAAGGAAGGACCAAACATTTAATAAACATGGTATTTGAGATGTTGAGGCTACTAGGAATCATTGGAATCTGTGTAAGACAGAGCTTTCTATAAGCTTAGAAATAAGACTGATCACAGAGATTCAGTCAACTACCCACAAGCTCAGGAGGCCAAAGTTATTCTTTTGACGTGGTTGTATGGCCCTGGACAAATCATTCAACTTCTCAGTGCCCTCACACAACTATCTGGTACTATAAATTACATACCTGTTGCCAAGTTGTATTGTCAGATGGAAATCTCCATGTCAGAGCATTCCCCTGCAACAAATAAAATCATAGGTCTGGACTAAAAATAAAAATTTCAAAACCCCTAATATTTGCTTAATATGCCTGCAGATGGAGATTGGATAACATTGTTTAATGTTTTGCAGAGCATATGTCTGCTTCTAGTAGAAGATGGATTCAATGGCCTCTAAGTTGTTTCCATCTCTGGAGTCTGAGTCTGGCATGAATGAATAAACCTTTTGTTTTAACAGCTACTTTTGCTTTAATATCCACCTTTGTTTTAATATCCCTCAGTGTCCTTCACCAAGGGATCTAGGTTCATTTTCCACATGTAGATAAGAACTCATATAATGCTTCTTGTGTACTATGTCTCACTTGCTCAATCATATCCAATTCTTTGTGACCCCATTTGGGGTTTTTCTTGGCAAAGAGACTGGAGTGGTTTGACATTTCCTTCTTCAGCTCATTTGACAGATGAAGAAACTGAGGCAAACAAGGTTAGATAACTTGCCCAGGATCACACAACTATTATGTCTTTGAGAGCAGATTTGAACTCAGGAAGTTGAATCCTTCTGACTTCAGGCTTTGTACACTATCCACTGGGCCACCTAACTGCTCAATATGTCTCACGTGGCATAGCAATAATTCACGGGAGGGGAGAATCAGATTCCCTACATTATGTCTTAAAAAGTAAAGCCTTCACAAACCAAACCAAACAAAGAAAAATAAACCCTTCAGAATCTGATGAATGATGCATTTACTTTTTAAAAAATTTATCTTATTATTTCTTTCCTATCCCATGGTTTTCTTTTCTAATTCCTCAAACTGAAAATGACTAATCTGTAAACATGTTTAACAGAAATGTGTATGTACAATATTCACCTGACTGCCTCTGAAGGAAGATGGGAAGGGGGGGGTAGAAGGAAATTATATAACTTAAAATATGTAATGCCATACAGATTAATGTTGAAAAACTTTCATAATATGTATCTAGAAAAATAAAATATCAATTAAAAAAAGAAAAAGAAAGGAAAGCCTTCTGACTGGACAAAGTTCAGCAAATGGAATTAAGGGACTGAAATCGGGCCAAAAGGGAGAGAGCTCTTTTAAAAAAAGTCAAATCAGAGATGGAACCTGGGCACATAATATGCACCTTTTAGATGTAACTGCCCAGGTAAAGGGGAAATTGGAATCTTTCTGCTATGGCTAGTGTAGGAAATTCCTCATGGTATTCCTCATGAAAACTTCCAGGAAGCACTCTACAGGACAACCAGAAACAGAGATAGACAGAAAGAAACAGAGAGGAAGAAAGAAACAGGAAAGAGAGAGAGACAAAGAGGAAGACTGCAGAGTCAGATAAAGAGACTGGTTTATTCCTTTTGAATGGAGCTATAAAATTGTTAGGAGGAAAACTATCCACTAAAAGTTGAGACAGGTTAAAGTGATGGCTGGTCCTTGGCAAAACTATAAAACTGGCCAGGTTATAAAGCTTTCATTTCTCTATCTTTTGATATCCTTATCAAACCCTCCCTCCTTGTCTTTCTCTGCCTATTCCACTTTCCAGTCCATCTAGTACTACACAGGACACCCACCTTAGCATTCAACTTTCTTTCTACTTTTATCTATCCATTTCCTATTCCAAAAGAGCCCACCTCTCCAAAGTTTTAACTACCTAATTTGACTAGTACTATAAATATGGAATGATCTTGAGTGATTCCATATCCACTCATTAGACTCCATTTACCACTTCCAGATAAAATATTTCTATTTTTTTTAACCTCAAGAAACAATTTAGGAAACAGAGAACTCCCTTGGGTAAGCTGCTCTTGAGTCTAAGTGCATTCCAATTTATTTAATATACAATGTCACATAGATGCTGAATGATAGGGCTAGAATTTGAACTCAGGTCTTCTGACTCTAGTATTTTCTTCCATGGTACCACACTGCCTGTAGCCATATGTTTCATTAAACTTAGCAAAAGAAACCCATTATATACTGTCCTACTGGAATGCTATACTCAACAACCCCCAACTGCTTCCTCTCATTTCTCTCCAGCTGTTGGAGAGAGAGTTTTGAAGCACTTCTGCTTCCCTGGTGGGAGTGTGTGTTTGGAACCTGCCTGGGTTGGTTCTGCAGGCACAGGAGAAAGAGACAGATGTGACAAAGGTCTTTTAATGGCCTCTCATCCTCACCAGTTTCTGAAAGTTTTGTAAACTTTCTTCCTCAACTCCTAGACTCACCTCTTTGTACTCTGGGGGTTGGGGGCTTACCATGGCTAGGTTGCTCTGTCTCCCAGACTGATTTCAGTCTTTTGCCCATTTCCTTTAAGATAAACCAGAGTTGGAGTAACAGTAAGCTGGGATCACAGCCAGAAGTAACCTTCTAAGAATTTCATACCACAAGGGCAAATTTTCTAAATAAATAAATAAATAAAAAGAGCCCTGCTCCCTTTACTGCATAGAAAACGGAATGGACAAAAAGCTCTCCAGGGAAAAGGAAAGGTTGTGCACAAGCTCTACAGATCTTATCCAGTTCCTTTGTCCTATCTTGAGACTTTTTTTTAAACTTGTAAATATGCCTGCCCAGCTTCCAGGAAAGGAAATATGGACAGCTCCTGATGGGGTTAGGGTGTGGAGAGAGGAATAGAGCTTTAGCAACTGCTCCAAGCCTTGCTTCCTTTCAGTCATCATCATATTTCCCCCTCCTCCTGCCCCATGGGGTAAAAGTCAACATTTATTAAGCAGCATTTATTGAGCAAAAATTCAAATAGATGAGAGAACAATGAGTGGGTACCAATTATTCAATAATAAGCTAAATTCATTTTCTTCAAATCTCAGTTAAAGTTCATCTTCTGCATGAAACTTTTTCCAATTTCCCTTATTCAATCAATTCATTTATTCTTTGAACAGTAAATAGCAGCTAATAGATATTGACTATGGGTCAAGCCCTGTGGGGGGGGGGGAGGCAAAAATCACAATCCCTGCCTTGAAGGAGCTCCTATTCTAAAAGCTGAGATCAAATGCAAAAAGATCAGAAACCCCAACCTAACCAAAACAAACAGCCTGTACATGTAAGATATAGACTGTGCAAATGCAAGGAAATCTCAGAAGGTAAGCATCTAGCATTCAGATGGGAGTGGGGGACCAGGGACTTTCTTCCTGAGGAAGGGAACATTTTGAGCTGAACCTTAGAAGATGCTTGAGAAGTTGAAGGTGCGGAGGCATAGCACTTCCCCAACAGTTCAGACAAATGCTCATATTTAGGAGATTTAGTTTCCTGTGTGAGAAATTGCAGGAAAGTCAGTATGACTGGCCTGTAGGATATACAAAAGATAATTAAGGGTCATAAGACTGGAAAGGTAGGAAGGGACCAAGTTGTAATGGTTGAACATTTTGTATATGATTGTGATGGAATATTAATGTGCTTTAAGAAATGATGATCTTGGGGTGGCTAGGTGGCGTAGTGGATAAAGCACCGGCCTTGGAGTCAGGAGTACCTGGGTTCAAATCCAGTCTCATTCATTTAATAATTACCTAGCTGTGTGGCCTTGGGCAAGCTACTTAACCCCATTTGCCTTGCAAAAAAAAACCCTAAAAAAAAAAAAAAGAATTAACCATGGAGTTTAAAAAAAAACAGAAAAGAAATGATGAGCTCTATGAACTTAGAAAAACATGGATAGATTTATACAAAATAATAGAGAGTGAAATGAGCAGAACTTTGTAATATTATTTTTAAAACAATTTTGAACAACTAATTCATTTTGACTATTGCACATACCCAAATTAATTCAAAGGACCTATGAAAGAAGATACCATCTGCATCCAGAGAAAGAATCGAGAAATAGTAGTATATAGGGAAGAAAAAAAGGAAAGTAAAAGAATTTATATAACTTTATGATATATTTAAAAGGAATAGAAATTGTGCTTAATACATTTGTATTTTCATGTGCAATCATCTTTTATTTTATTATACTATGTTATAGAAATGCCTGCTTTAGTCTATAAATTAAAAATAAAATTTAAATAAAAAGCTAAACAGAAGACTGTATTATTTTATTACCCAGAGGTGATAGGAAGGCATTGGAGTTGATTGAGTAGGGAAATGATATGGTCAAAGCTGAACTTTCCAAAAATTACTTTAGTAGCCGAGAAGGAGAGAAACTTGGGGCAGGGAGATCATTTATCAAGTACCTGACCTTGTGCTAGCCACTAGCTCTTGGAAAAAGGAGATAGTCTGCTTTTAAAGTAGTTCTAATCTCAGGAGCTTGGGGGGCAGCCATTATGTTGTTAGATAAATAAATTCACTGATATATACAAATATAGGATATATTGAAAATAAATAGGGGCAGCTAGGTGGCGCAATGGATAGAGCACCTGCCCTGGAGTCAGGAGTACCTGAGTTCAAATCTGGCCTCAGACGCTTAATAATTACCTTACCTGGCCTTGGGAAAGCCACTTAACTCCATTTGCCTTGCAAAAATCTTTAAAAAAAAAAAGAAAGAAAAAAGAAAAGAAAAGAAATACAATGATTAAGAATATTGATACTAAAGTTAAAAAGTACCCCCTCAGAATATTGTCCTGAAAGGAACCTTAGATTTGAAAGAAGAGTACTTGTACACAAATCCCAATTATAATATCAATAACTATTTATTGTCTATATGAGAAACAAAACTTCTGGTCTTTGGTCAGTGGTACTTCCTAATACTTTTAGACGGAAACCAAGAGGAGGTCCTGGGACAGTTAGGTGTGTTGGGATTTATTAAATTATGGTGCCACCTAGTGACCATTCTCATTTTCCCTTTTCAGTGATATTCAAATGGACAACTCTTCCCCTGTGCAACTCAAAATAGTTTTTTAAATTATCAATTAATTTAGCAATTTAATAAGAAATTTGTGTATTTTTGCTAAAAAAAAACCCCAGAAGAACCATAAAATGTGAGTTGGTATTAATAAGTATTCATTTGGAGCTTTGCAAAGCATTCATAGATTTTGCAGGTTGCTGTTTCTCAATAGTATTTGATTCTCTGTGACCCCATTTGGGATTTTCTAGGCACAATACTGGCTCTTTCTCTCTTCTTCTCCAGCTCATTTTATAGATGAGGAAACTGATACAAATAAGGTTAAGTGACTTGCTCAGGGTCACACAGTAAGTGTCTGTGGTCAGAGTTGAACTCAGGTTTTCTTGAATCCAGGCCTAAGTTTCTATTTACTGTGCTACCTTGCTGACCATAAAGTCTGTAAAGTGTTTTGCAAATATTATTTTTTCCCAATCAGTCAGTCAATAAATAAGTTAATTATTTGTTTTGAATGATTCAGGACTCACACTCAGCTCTTTATTCCCCTTCCCCACCTCCAGATTTTCCCAGTGAAGCATGTTGTTACTGTGGAATTAAATTGTATGTTTCACAGTACTTCAAAGAAAAAAAAAACTCTGCCTACATCCCGAAGAGGAAAAATTTAGGGAATTGTCACAAATGGAAAGAACACTCAAGACCTCAAGTGGGCACATTCTCTTTTATTGAAGATTAGTCATTTGTTGGCACTAATGTTGCACATTATTCATCAAATATTAATTATTACATAGTGGGATAGTCAGGAGGATTCATGTAAAGAATTTCTCTTTAAATCATTCTTTTATAAATTCCTTTTCTTTCTCCCTTCCTTCCCTCCTTCCTCCTCCCTCCCTCCCTCCCTTCCTTCCTTCCTTCCTTCCTTCCTTCCTTCCTTCCTTCCTTCCTTCCTTCCTTCCTTTTCCTCTCTCTTCCTTTCTCTCTTCCTTCCCTCCATTTCTTTCTTCCTCCTTTGCTCATTCTTCCTTCCTTTTTCCTTCCTTCTTTCCTTCTAATTCCTGAAGAACAATTAGATTATTAGCACTCATTAAAGGGGAAAGTCTCTACTAGCAGGAATGGAGTAAAAAAGGTAACTAAAGAAATAAAATGAATTGGATAGGAATTCAATCCTTTTGATGCAAAGACCTATGGGCATAGGGAGTGTTGAGGCCAGTTCCAGATAAATTTTGTAAATATTTTGTTTTTCATGTTAAAAAAGAAATCTCCTTTCTTCCTTTATCCCTCTATTAAGATACTCTATCCTGACCTTCTGTCTAATTTAGGCCAGGGTCTGACCTTCAATCTTATTTAGATTGGCATTATGTGGTGTAGGCGTTGGGAACACCAGAGACCCTCCAACCCCTCCCCAAAAGGCCAACTCTCCCATGTGGACTCAGGCCACTCCCAGGTCACCACCTCTTCCCAGAGGGGGAATTTAAGGAGATGTTTTGGCCTCTCTTCTTTTCCAGACTTCTACTGATTCTGGTCACTGACCTGCCAAGATTAATTAGCAACCTCTTCTTCACTTTCCTATTCCTTTCTTTTGTAACTTCTTTTAATAAATCTCTATTTTCTTTCTACACCTGCATTCCTGGGTCAGAAGGATTCTTTATAGGTGAATAATCGAGCAGTCACAACACTTTTATTCCCACAGGAAGCAAAGGAAATCTGAAGCAGTAAAGGATTGAAGAGGGGTGGCAGTCTCTTGAATGGTTAACAGTCAAGCGTCACTGGGACACTGGCAAAAACTTCTTTTGAAGAGCTTATTTCCCTTTTGCTAGTCATTCGGTCTACCAGAGGCAGGCTCTCCCTCCATGGCCTCTCTCCCCATCGGGAGGTCTCTTTCTCTCTCTGCCAGGCTGCCGCATCCTCTCCCAGTGCTCCTGCTGCTTCCACAGCAGGTGCCCTGCAAGGCAGGGAAGGGCTCTGAGCACGTTCAAGATTCCATAAGATCTTTTACCATAGGAGAGAAGGCCCAGGGGATCTTTGACTCGAGGAGCAGAGGTTGTCCCTTTATGTCCATGGAGTTTCAGCTCAGCTGCCAGAAGAGAGAGAGCCCTACCAGCCAAGCAGAGCAAGTCAGAGAGTGGCTCTCCTTGCTCTGAAGTGGGGGAGAAGGCCTCCGAGGGGTGTTTTGTCTTTAACAACCATTAGCAAGCACAGACATTGGAGCATCTCTTGTATGTCTTGAATTATTTACATATGATTGTATCCTCCCTGCTAGGAGAATGGGAGCATTGACAATGATTTAGATCTTTCTTTGTATCCTCAAGTGCTTAGCACAATGCCTGGTACACAGTAGGGGTTTAATAAGTGCTTCTTAATTGATTGGTTTATTTTTTAGATTGGAATTTTGTTCTGCATACTACATTCCTTTGGATATGTGCTTTGGTAGTGGAAAACCCAGGAAGGGCTAAAAGCAAGCAAAAAAACCTATCCATGGACATTCACACATTTACACACATGCACACACATATACATACGTATACACACACACATTCATACATACACATGTGTATATGTGTGTTTACATTGTAATTGTATAGATATAGATATAGATATAGATATAGATATAGATATAGATATAGATATAGATATAGATATAGATATAGATATAGATATAGATATAGATATAGATATAGATATAGATATAGATATAGATATACTGTGTATATATAGATATATACTGTGTGAGCCAGGAAGATCATCTGACCTCCAGATGCTCTGGGCAACTCTCAGAAAAGGCCAACCTGTATCCTGGAGTTTCTGACACTGTTGACAACATAGGTCTTCTCTCGCTGTTTTCAGTACTTAAAGAGTTTCTTGCTTAGTTGGTGTTCACTACTCACAGAATTTCTCAAAGCCCTTTGCTTACTAAAAGACATAGTCGCAGAATTTCCACTGGTTTCTACCAGGAGAGATAAGTAACTCAGAAATGGAAAGGAGAAAAAAGTCATACAGTAAACTTTAAAAAGGGCAGCTACTGATATTCATTCTCTTTTTTTTGGTTTCTTCCATATAAGTTCAACTCATCAAGAAGTACAGTCTGTTGTCTTTCCTCTGAAGTTAATCCTTTTTTTTTTTTAATTTGACTGTTTTTCTCAGAGACATATTAACATTCATCCAGTCCCCTAGGTTCAAAATCTTCCTTGAGTCAAAAATCATCTTGAGATCATAGGATCTAAGTTTTAGAAATGTAAAGGACCTCACACTTTCTCTACCCAAGATATTCATTTTATAGATAGGGAAACTGAAGCCCAGACAACTTGGGTCATTTGATCAAAGTTCCTCCCATATTATTATTATTTTTTTTGCAAGGCAAATGGGGTTAAGTGGCTTGTCCGAGGCCACACAGCTAGGTAATTATTAAGTGTCTGAGGCTGGATTTGAACTCGGGTACTCCTGACTCCAGGGCCAGTGCTCTATCCACTGTGCCACCTAGCCGCCCCCCTCTCATAGATTATTAATGGCATATACAACATTTTGAGCCATCTTCTGACACAAATCCATCAAGGACTCTTTGCTTTACCCTACAACTGACTTCCAAGAAAAGCAAGCAAAAACCTACTGAGATTGGAATTCTGATTGCTAAATTGAGCAGGGTGTTATTATATTAAAAAGCAAAATTTCTTATACCCTGGTTTCTTTCTTTGTTAAATTACATAGTTGGACCTACAGGACCACTTAACTTGGGGGTCAGTGAGTTTTTAAAAATTAATATTTGAAATACAATTGTATTGTATTCATCATAATTGGTTTCTTTTTCAATTCTATGCATTTCATTTTATTCATCTATAAACATTACCCTGAGAAGGGAGCCATAGTCTTCATCAAAGGGATCCAAGTTGCTATGTGGTCTTTTAGGTTCCTTTCCATCACTAACATTCTATGAGCCATTCTTGAAAATCTTCCTGGATCTCTGGCTCTATCTCATTTATTTTTCTTTTTTTTCTTTTCTTTTCTTCCTCCTATGCTTCTTCTTCTTCTTCTTCTTCTTCTTCTTCTTCTTCTTCTTCTTCTTCTTCTTCTCCTCCTCCTCCTCCTCCTCCTCCTCCTCCTCCTTCTCCTTCTTTCTTCTTTCTTCTTTCTTCTTTCTTCTTTTTTCTTTCTTCATCTTCCTCTTCTTCTACTTCTGCTTCTGCTTATTCTTCGTTCTTCTCTCTTACACTCTTTTTCTGTTTCTGTTTCTTTTTCTTTCTCTGTCTCTATCTCCCTCATACTTTTTTCATATCCCAACAGTTGCTAAATCCTGCTATATCTGCACAGTATCTCTAAATTGACTGTACCCTCTTACTTTCTAGTCCTGGTACTTAGTCCAGGCCTGCAATGTCCTCCTGAGAGATCTTCCCTCTCTCATGAGCTATGCACTCCAGGATCTCCTTCATGCAAGGATCTGACTCATTTTCTTTGTTCATAGAACTTTTCATATAATTCTTCCATGAATTTTCAATGGCTCCCTTTTGACTTTGAACAAAGTTCAGATACCTTTGCCTGCTGTTCAGGTCCATCTAATCTAGGGATGTCTTAACCTTTTTTTGTTTGTTTTTTGTTCTGAACCCCTTTGGAAGTCTGGTGAAGACTTTGGATCCTCCTCAGAATAATGTCTTTTAAATGCATAACGCAAAATATATCAGGTTACAAAAGAAACTGAAAGTCGAAATTGTTATTGAAAGTTATCAAAAATTTTTTAAAAAACAAGTTCACAGACCATAGATTTAATTATGAACCCCTGATCTAATCTATAACCTGACTCCAATTTATCTTTTCAAATATTTCATGTTTTTTCTCTCCATGTACTTTTTCAGGCTATCCAATTAACATGACTTTCTTCTCTTGGAGCATTGGCGCTCATTTATGATGTCCGGAATGGTGTTTTCCCCCCATCTCTCTGCTCTATAATCCACCTTGACACCCTCATAGGAGTCACCCTGAAAATTTAGAATTTGGAAATGTTTCCTGATGACTGGGAAAAACTGCCTTGAATTCCCTGGGTCCAGAGAACTTTGGACAGGAACACGGACAAAACACAGAGTACTCCTGAGTACTTTCAAAAAGAAGGGAAAACCCAAAAGTCGTTCCAGGTGACTGAAGAAAAGCAATGATAGGAATGCAAAGAGGCTGACGGGGAGTCATCAGAGTGTGATGCAGAACTATGACTAAGCAAGACCCAGAAAAGCAGGATGCTGACCTCTGACCAGGTTGCTGAGGGACCTCAGCTGAACCAGCAATTCCTTCCTGACCTTCCTGTCTCTATCCACCCGAGGTTTGAGAAGCTTATCCTACTGCTGCAAGTAAAAAATGCCTTAAACCTCTGTTTTGGCTCTTGCTTCAACAGAGGCTATTAGCCTTGGCAGTTGAGGGTGAGGAGGGCAAAGAGTTTTGATTTCTCTATTATTTTTACTTTAATTGTACTGTTATCTAAAAATTGAATATCCAAATTCTAATTGCCAGTATTACTGATTTCAACTTGGTTATTATGTATATGGTTAGAAGAAGTCAGGGAAGTATTTCCTCTTTTAAAGTTAGGAGATTATTTTTTCCCAGCAAGAATCAATGTGGTTGCAGAGAGAGAACTGGTGTTTTCATTAGTCTTCAGAAGATACCTCTAGACTTAGTTTCCATTTAATAATATATGTATTTATTATATTTTAAGAATTTATTTTGTATATTTGGAAATATAGATGTGTATATATTCTTTACTTATATAATATTTTATAAAATGGAGCATATTTACAAAAATACATATATGTGTATATATTATATACATAAATTTAAACTAAAATATACATGTATACACACATAGATCATTTTATTATGGGAAATTACAGAAACCCGTTTTACTCTTTGTATGACAACTTGAAAGAAAAAAAAAGCTAGTCTCTTTAGGAGAGAGCACTTCCTTATTGTATCTTTTGTCAGAATGGAAAGTTTTAACTATATATGAATGGCCCATGTCTGAACTTAATCATGAACTGTCCTTGATGGTTAGAGATTCATTTATTATTTGTTGTTGTGTTGTTCATTTGTTTCAGTCATGTCTGATTCTCTATGACCCCAATTGGCAGAGACACTGGAGTAGTTTCCTTTTCCAGCTCATTTGACATATGAGGAGACTGAGGCAAATAGGGTTAAGTAAGTGTCTGAGGCCAGATTTGAACTCATGAAGATGATTCCAAACCCAGAGTTCTATCTACTGTACTACCTAGCTGCTTCTATTTATTATTTGTTATCTACCATGTTCAAAGGACTACATTGTAAAATAGGGGATAGGGCTAGTTCTGGTCAAAGTTTATCCCAGCTCTAACACTCTGCAATTAAATGGGAGGAAAGAAACAAGTAATTCTCTACATTTCTCCCCTAGATCTCTATTCCAACACCAGGCTCCATAGCACCAATTCAATCCAATCAATATTAAGCATCTATTATGTGCTAAGGTTTTAGTATATAATTAATAAAAAGAAAGACTATAGCTGTAAATACACATTCAGACACACCTTCTGCCCCAAATCCCTCTTCATTTCTCTGAATCATGTAGGTAATTGTAGCTATATGAAATCGAACTCTGAGGAGAATATATCTAGAGAGTTTTCAAGACCTGAGAATAGTTTTAGATCTGAGACCAACAGAAATCATGGACAGTTTAAAGTGGCCTGTTTCTTGCTTTTTAATACAGAAGAATGATATTTTTGGTAGGTATTAACCTTACCTTGGTACACCTGCGTGAACAAACTCCATTTAAAAGTCTGTATTTGCTTTTAGAGCTTCATCTCAGCAAGGAAAACAAATGTCAAAGTATCAGGGTCTTGCATTCTGATATTTTTTATTTATGAAATGAGTGATTTGAATCAGAGGATGCCTAAAATTCAAGTTCAGATAGTTTTCACCTAGAATCCTGGATATATTTAAGGAAGTCCTGTGCTTGAATGGGAAAAAAAATCCATCATTATTTTCATTAACCTCTAACATTTAGCTCTTCTTTCAATTATTTAAAAACTTTTTTTTTTCTGAGAAGGGATCAGCCTGCCAAAAATTCATGACATAAAATAGGTTAAGAATTGGTAATTTAATGTGAGATATCCAATCTCACCCATGGCTTCTGCCATTGATCTCCACTGTCCTTAGCCCAAGTAGTGCTATGGCTCTAAAGCGTAAAAGATCATGGACATAGGCACCTATTAAAATATATATGAGTGAGCAGCACTGTCATCTTGCAGCGGGGAGTAATCCCATCCCTTTCAAAAACAATTAGATAATAATCTTTGTGCTACAAATATGAATAATTATATATCCTTGAGAAATCAACCAATAAACTATACTAGGACTATAGCATTATCACTCATGAAACTACTGACCTCAATCATACACAATATTGATTTAGAAAAATTTAAAAGCATATTCATTTATTTAAATAAAATTTTATTATCAGTTCATCATTCTCTCCTTTTCCACTTTCCTCTCCCCCATCCCCCACAACCAAGCAAGCAACTTAAACAAAATCCCTGTAACAACCATGTCAAGTCAAGCAAACAGTTTTTGCACTGATCATATGCAAAATAATGTCTCAATCAACACTCTGAGTCAATCAGCTCTCTGTCAGAAGATGGGGATGTTTCATCTTGAGTACTCTGAAATAACTGCCAGACAATGTGTTGATCAGAATTTCTAAGTCTTTAAAAATGTCTTGCTTTAATTTCATAATATTGTCTTTATTATAGGAAATTATTATCCTGGTTCCATTTTTTATTGATTTAAAATTTTGTTTTCAAAGAACAATATTTTAATTAATATCAATTATTATTTTCACAATGGCTTGGTTTATTGTATAAACATATATGTTACATATATGTATAACTGTATGTTAAAGGTCACCCAATAAACCTCAGAATATGTGAGTTTAGTGAATTCTCACAAACCCTGATCTATCTGGAAGGAAAAGCTCTCAAAATTTGGAGACTTAGTCTAAGTCACCTGTGAACAAGATGAAGTATCTCACCTTCTTTGTTTTTGGCCGCTTGCTCCTTTTTTGCAAAGGATATTCTATGACACTGTAGAAGATTAGTTTATAGTCCAAACATTTATCAAAGCAACCATTTTAATTATTTCTTCAGTGGTCCACTGAACAATCAACTTAAAAGAGTTATCATAAAATAGTGACTTATGCCAGATCTGATTCCTATTTGAATTCCATGAAAAATAAGATGATAATGATATTAATAGCTAGCTCTTATATATGAGTACCTAGGTGGAACAGAGGAAAGAGTGATGAGTTTGGAATCAGGAACACTGATCTTCATGATGCCTCATCTGTCAAATGAGCTGGAGAAATAAATGGCAAACCGTTCTAGTATATTTGTCAAGAAAACCCCAAATAGGGCCATGAAGAGTCAAACATGACTGAAATAATTGCACAACAGCAACAAGCTTTTATATAATGCTTCAAGGTTTGCCAGTCACTTTGAAAATATTATTTCATTTGATCATCACAACAATCTTGGGAGGTAGGGGATTATTCACATTTTATACATGAGGAAAGGCAGACAGAAGTGAAGTAATCTGCCCAGAGTTAAGCAGTTAGTGTCTGAAGTAGGATTTGAACTCAAAATTCAATGCTCTACCCACTCTGTAACCTACTGCCTCAGAGAATGAACAAATGAAAATAGCAATCAACAACAAAAATATTGTCATTTATACCCAGCTTTAAGGACTTTCAACTCTCTCGCAAGCATTCAGATTAACAAGATACTATATTAGTTTTATTTACTGCCAGGTATACTCTGGCCTGACCTCTGAAAAGGAAAAAATATCTTGAGAGGAAAATAATAAAATTATTATCAAGTAATAAAAGTATTATTTTTCAGGTGAGGAAACAACTTCAGAGAGATTAAGGGACTTGCCCAAGATCACACAGTTATTTTATTTCAGAGCTGAGATTTTACCAAGTCTTTTTGAGTCCAAGAACAGAATTCTTGCCTATCAGACATGGTCCTGAGGATGGATCATGTCTCTTGCTTATCTTTTCCCATTGCCTTTGGACTTTTGGTTATCCTAGGTCCCGTGGGGTGGGGAAGGAGGGGGAGGGGGAGGCGCAATGGGGGTGTGTGTGAGGGCAGCAGCCTCCAGGCCAGCAGGTCTTGTTTCCTGTCCTTGTTCTTTTATCTCTTCAATGTAATAGTAAGTCATTCACTTGGGTTCCCACTGATAGATAGGCAAGCATTCATTCCATTGTCTTGTCACCAGTCACGTCTGACTGGAACTGGGAAAAAGAGTGCTATAGGCAGGCACCTTTGTCTCCTGGTCCATCCTCTCCCTGAAGTCCTTCTCTTTAACATTGTCATACCTACACTGTTTTCTTTTGCTTCCTCCATAGTTGACTCTAGGGTATGGTGAAGGGTGTCTGAGGATAACTGGGAAGGCTCTACCCTATGGGACCTTTGGAAATGGAAGGAACCTTGGAGATCATGTTTTTGAAAGAGGTGAGAGGAAGAGATAACTTTGCTAAGATGTGACATTCACAAAAAGGAGGGAGAATGGGTACACCAAGATTTGGAGGAAATGTAGCTGATGGCTATTTGAGTTCGAGTCTGTCTATGAGGAATCATTATTCAAACTGGGAAAGCATGGGTGGAAATAAAAACAAAAATTTATTTAAAAGATTATAAGACATAGGAAGGGCGAGAGAGAGAGAGAGAGAGAGAGAGAGAGAGAGAGAGAGAGAGAGAGAGAGAGAGAGATAAAAGAACAGCCAAGCAGACTTGGCTGGGTCATGGTCAGAGAAGACTGAGCTGGCCCTGAATCAGGGTTTTATGTCTTGCCTCTGATCCAGAGGGCAGGAGGTGAATTCCCTTCCCCTATACTGGACCCAGAATTAGGTAAAGGGTAAAGTCAATGGAGATCAGGATACAAATTTTACATTAAACATTGGTATTTTAAGAATGGGGAGAGTCTTCCCACTCAAGATTACAATTATTTCTGTTACAATCATAATTCTCTATTTCAGGTCAATTTACATCTCAACCCAAATTCTTTCTGTTACATTCAAGTTCTCTTCATCTTCCCCTTCATCATTCCCCCATCATTTAGGACCAGAATCTTCTGGTCCTTTCAGAGTCCATTTGGAGCTGAATGTATTACAGTGAGGTCTTCAATGAGGCAGGGTCCAGGGAATGATTGACTGGCACAGCTGGTTGGCATCCTGCAGAGGCCAGTCTTGGAGCTGTACAGATAAGAGAAACAAAACTCAAGGAAAAAAATTAAGCAAGCAAAACCCAGAGATATTGTAACAGAAAAGGTTATTTAACAGAGGTCTAATGATTTAGGAAAAAACTAGGTCTATAAAGGGGCAAGAATTATACTTTATAATCCTAAACCAGTATCAAAATATCTTTTATAAGAACATGGGTTCCAATACAATGCAGATTTGTTGATGGATAGCACATAAGTTGCAAACAAAAGCCCAAATAGTATAAACAAATGTATTGAAAAAAAGTATTTTGAAAACTGCACATGCCCAAAAAGTAATTTGCAACAAACTTTTCTATTTTGATTTGGCCATGTTTAGAATGAACAAAAATTCTAGTTGAAGAATAGATCTCTCCTTTAAAGCTGTTAAGTATGCTAATCCACTGGCTCACTCTCATACTTAATTATGATGTACCTGGAATGATTATGGAAATTTGCTATTGCAAAGCAGAGAGGGACATAATGACATGTTCCCTTATGAAGTCATACAGACAATATTCTTCAATGGGCTGGTGAGGGAACTTTTTAAAAGAATCCTCCCCTAGTTGAGGCTAGGGTCATTCTTTCAAAGGTTACTGCATCTGCAGCATTTAACAAACCCCATAGGGCTAAATGGCTTCACTAGCATATTTCTATTTTATCATATCTGAAGTCAGGCAGATCAATGTGCTGTAATCTAGCAATTACCTATAACCAGCACTTCAGGTGGCTTGAGCACTAAGGAGAACCAAGAGTGTTCCAAACTACAATTTGGTATGAGATCTAGGGCAAAAAATCATAATTCAATTGTAGCTCATGTAGCTAAGGACAGTGCTGTAAATGAAATGCAATAAACAGATCTTGAGATGTAAAAACAATAATCCTAATTCATATATATACATATATATATATACACAAATTTAATAAAATCAACTTTTTTGCAATGAACCCATTTATTTATTAACTCTATTTAAAAGAACTAAACATCTCCTTCTTGCTAGGAGGTTACCCATCATCTCCCTACTTCTCACATAACAATTGGCTAGAGATTGCCACAGAGAAAATCCCAATTATGATCATTATTTTATCTTCCTCATGTTACATAGGTGCTTTTCCCTCAAAGAAAATAATCACAGTTTAGTCCAGTTTACATATATAGCTAGACATTTCTATAAACTTTTAAATACTGGCTATCTTCAAAATACAAATTACTTTCAGAATTCTTTAAAATCATTGGACCACCCCTTCAAAACAATCACATGTTAATTCTAGGCTTCAACATTGCAGTATTCAAATAGCTTGCATGTTCACAATAGAACCAAACACTGTTAGTATTTCTTTGAAGTTACAAAAGAATATCACATAACTGATAAATACACATACCTATATTCCCTTCTGTAAACATACGATGATAAATGATGAGACAGATTACAACTTTCTTCCTTTACCAACAAAAGATTTTGTGAGATTGTTGACAATATATATCAATTTAGCACCAAAACAAATTAGATTTAGTACAATATCTCCTCCCCAAAAGAAATCAGTAGATTATATATGATCTAATATCCTCAAATTCCTTGAAATACAATTTATCCCAAATATATTTTCCTTCTTAACACACACAAATTCTCAAGACTTGTAACAAAACTTAGATGACTGAATTACTCTCATTTAGCTCTCTGTTTCTTTTTAAATATAAGGTAACGATCTTTTGCTCCATCAAAGGCCTTCCCACTCTCTTTTCAAAGCTTCTTGAGGACAGGGAGTTAACTCACAGATGAGATCATTTCACAAACTTTGCCACTTACAAACTTTCAAATGGTATAAGTGGATAGGCTCAGATCCCAACTTCATTAATTCCTTAAAAGTAGACCCACAAGCAACAGAAACAGCTCTCTTGTATTAAATTTACTGCGCTGAGATTGATACTCTGGGCCAGTACCAGATCTCAGAATATAGAAACATTTCCCTACCTTCAGGACCAGTAGAGAGATGTGAAAACTTCCCATTGAGGTTTAAATACACACACACACACACACACACACACACACACACACACACACACACACATTTATTTTATATATTTTTTGGAATGTACCAATTAAGACCAGTCAAAAAAATAACTTCTTTAGAATCAATCAGAATTTCTTTTCTTTTTTTAGGTTTTTGCAAGGAAAATGGGGTTAAGTGGCTTGCCCAAGGCCACACAGCTAGGTAATTATTAAGTGTCTGAGACTGTATTTGATCCCAGGTACTCCTGACTCCAGGGCTGGTGCTTTATCCACTGCGCCACCTAGCCACCCCCAATTAGAATTTCTTGAGGAACCTCTTATTCATTAAGATTTTGAAATCTCCAACCAATAGTTAAAATTGAATGCATTCTTAAGTAACTTTATAAAGTTCAAATCCAGTTATTCTATTACAGAAATATTAATTATTAAAACAAGCTTAAAGATGAAATCTGAATTTCCTAGTCCCAGAAAAAATCTTCCCCCTTTTTTCTTAACCAATTGACAATCAATCTGCCCATTTCCCTTTTCTTCTCTTCTTTCTCAGCCCAGCTAAATGGGTCTTGGAATTGATAAACATGTGTAGCCTAAGAAAGACGGGGTCATTGCCCAACCCCCTTCCCCAAATCAGGAAGAAGGCATGGGGGTCCCCTATTTTCTAAAACAAGTTTTTTGAGGGGGTCTTACCCTTCCTGCAGTGAAGCATGCATTCTATCTGAGATGTAAGTTTGAGTTTCGAAGTTCTAAAATGGAAGATTTCCCTTCTCCCTCCCCCGCTCCCTCTGCAGAGGGAGCATTTCTTTCTTTTTTTTTTTTGTTTTTTGCTTGTGGTTTCATTGTACATTTATTTTTAAAGAGAAACAAAAACAAAAGCCTCACAAACACAAGTTTGTCCAGAAAATTAAACTTGAATCTTGCTGTCATGTCTGATAACATGATCTTCTATGTAAGTTTTTTAATTAAAGTTATTTCTATGTCTTTTGTAGTGTGGATGTGATTAAAATACTAAACAATCCATACTATATAACCCTTTCATAAGATATATAAAGTGTTCAAGGAAAGAAATTTCAAAAAAGGATCATAACATGGTAGTACAATTTAATTTTCAATAGATTGCTTTGTGAAGTTTTGTTTTCATTGTTTCATCATTTTCCTTTTCCTGTTTCTCAAAACACACAAAGTAAGCAAGTCTTATTAAAAAAAAAACAAAACCTACATACCTGATATGCTGCAAGCCTGCCCCATACCCTATTCAATCATTCATTCATTCATTCATTCAATCAACAAAATCAAGTGTTTACAGTTAATACACCTTAATGAAAGACATAAAAATTCACCTCCATCTGAGGATCGAGTACTGCTTTCTGGAAGTAGTCATTACAGTTACTGTTATCTAAATACTTGATTAAGCACAGTAGTTTTAAACTAACCTGTGATCATTCCCACCACCTTCTTTAGAAGAGAAAAGAACAAAACCATGTTCAGGCCTCCTCTGGTTCAGGGCTGTGAAAGACCTTGGAAGAGGCCTGGGAGGTCCTGTCAATATCATACAAGTCACATAAGCTGACCCCAATTCCCTGCACAGGTACCACTGTCTGTTGCCTTCATTTAGCACTCTCTGCTTTATTTTCCTCAGCTGTAAAATGGGAACAGAAAGTGTTCTGCTTCCTTTTAAGAGTGTCAGATGAATTAAATCAGATGCAGGATGCAAGAAGTACCTGAGTGCTCTGTAAGATGTAAGGATGCTCTAGGTCCATAGCTAAATGAAATCATTTCAAGTTGGTGCTAGCATAATCAAATTTTAAATTCTCTAAAGAAGTGGTCAATTAAAGTCATTTGGAATAGTGCCCACTAGTCTTTTCCTTGTGACTAGCTGGGCACGGTCCTCAAGAATGATATGCCCTGCTCTTGTATCTTTGGACCCAGCCACCTAAAGGCCCAGAGGGAGCATTTCAAAGAGAGAGAAAGAGAGTACCCCCAAGGATAATTTCCAGGAGCTCAGATGTTTTGCTTTTGTCAAATCTAATTCTTTCCAAGGAGCTAGCAAACAGATGGGGGAGAAGTATTAGTACCGATTCCCTCCCCCCCCATATTTTAATTCTCTGTCAATTTATAGGTAGGTAAACATGTCAATTAGACATACAAAGAATGCCCTTCCTTAACAACTCTCACTCACAGTGGGTATAAACCAAACACACCTCAGAACTGCCATTCCTCCAGTCAGTTTGAACAGGGCAGAACCACACCAGGGCCAAACAATCATAAGGCTTCAGCTTAGCTGAACCACAAATCAGAAGGAAGGCTAGAGGTTCTTATTTTCCTACTTTCCTAAAAATCTAGGGTCTACAAAAGGGGGGTTGTGCTCACCTACTTAGCTTCATCCAGTTTCTTAGTCTGGGCAGAGAGAATCCCTTCATTGGTTGCCAAAATGTAGCCCATGGATATTTGGGTTCGATTCTGCCTATGAGGAATCATTATTCAGACTGGGAAAGCATGGGTGGAAATAAAACAAAAATTTTATTAAAAGGGTTATAAAACATAGAACATAGGAAGGGATAGAGAGAGAGAGAGAGAGAGAGAGAGAGAGAGAGAAAAGAACAGCCAAGCAGCCTTGGCTGAGCCATGGTCAGAGAAGACTGAGCTGGCTCTGAACTAAGGTACAATCCAGGATTTTCAGGATTTTATGTCTTGCCTCTCATCCAGAGGGCAAAAGATGAACTCCCTTCCCCTATACTGGACCTGGAATTAGGTAGAGGGTAAAGTCCATGGAGATCAGGATACTAATTTTACATTAAACAATGGTACTTTAAGAATGGGGAGGGTCCCCCCCACCCAATTATTTCTGTTACAATCATAATTTTCTACTTCAATTCAATTTACATCTCAAGAGTCAATTTGTTTCTCTACCCAAATTCTTTGTTACATTCAAATTCTCTTCATCTTCCCCTGTATCAGAAGAATATTCTTTCCAGTGTGATGTAGGATATAGGAGTTAGCACATCATGAAACCTTCCTTTTCTCATCCCTTTCAGTTGCAGACAGGACTCAATTACCATGATGAATCAGCCTGCATGAAATCCTACAGTGTCAGATCAATCGGTTTTTTTCCCCCCCAGAATGGTCAGTGTTGCTATTTCCTTCAATTCTTACCATTTTGGAAAGGTGTGATAAATTAAATGAGAATTGGTATGGTGCTGGTTCTATTACTTGCTAATCATTCCATTTCATCTCTTTTTTTCTTGTTACTATTATCTAATCTGTAAAATAGAAAAATAATACTTTTATCAAATTCATTATTATATGCAACCTAATTCACATGTGTATATGTATATAAACATATAAATGAATTTGTATGCATATGGTATAGGAAACTCTTTTTCCAGGGCCTATATGCATTTATTCCATAACATACAGTTCTAGAGACTTTCTTGTTTCACTTTAAACTTTAAGTGACTTGCCAAGGTTTACATGACCTACTGGTATGAGTCAGAGACAGGATTTGAATCTGAGTTAATGACTGAGAGAAATCATAGAAAATTGGAGTTTTATAAGACTAGAGAATAAATGTTCTGAATTTCAGAAAAGAGAAGAGCAGAATCTGCATAGTATAGCACTAAGTGCATGCCTTTAGTTCTTGTTACAACTCTGGAATTTGTCATTCAAGGGATGACATCAGGAACTCCCTGCCACCACCACTCCTATCAACAATTCCCTAGCATCTGCTGAGGGAATATTTGCACCATCATCTTCCACCATCATCACAATCTCCAACCTCTACCACAAGACAGTTTTCAGTCCCATGGCTAACAAATTTATCCCTCCCATTCTGTTCAAAGCCACTATCTTCTGAGGTGAAAATCCTCTTCCTCTATTTGTTTCAAACTTTCCTCTTCCCCCTGCTTCTCCCTTATCCCTTTTCCTCTTCTAACCTCCTTTTTCATTGTATCCTCCAAAATTTCAACTTTGTCATTAACTTCACTTTTAGCTGGATCCCTTCTTTTTACAATCTTTCCTTTTTCTCAGACTTGACGAAAACTGGCTGACCCCAAAGACAGTGTCCCTGGAACCCATTTCTAGGCCTAGCTGCTTTTTTTTCATATCTTCCAACAGAGGGCACAGGAAAGAGGAGTTGGCATATGTAGTCCTTGCCCCCTACTTTTTCTTTGAAGACCTTCCCTCAGTAGCCTTTCTTAGGTTCCCTTCTTTAGTCTATTTTTGCCCTGTTCCCAGGCTCCCAGGTATTTTACCAGCTATCAGGTCATTCTCTGTTAATCTAATTCAGTTAATTTAAAGCATCATACGATGTGATCTCCCTCAATGACCCTGATGCAGCCTAATTCTGTCTTACCTGAATTAATTACTAATTCTTTAAATCATCATCAGTCTTCTGCCCGTAACTGTAGGGGTCCCTCAGTCTATGTCTTAAAATTCTTCTCTCTTTTCTCTCTTTCTCTTGGTGGCACATATGCTTCTTTGGGTTCCATTAGCGTGTTTAAGCAAACAACTGCCAAAGATCTATAAATCCAGTTCTACATTCTCTTCTGAGCTAAGTCACAATTTGCCATCTGTTTACTGCTAGGAGTAGAGTTGGAAAAAGCAATGGGTTTGGAGTGAAAGAATCTGTTCATTTTTTTCCTTTTCCTTCTTCAAAGACCTGAGTTATTGCAGGGGAGTTGAAAACCCTAAGGGGGACAGTATAAACCCTCATATTCCTATTAGATGACTCTTCTAAATTGGATGAAATGAAACATGGAAATTTTACTGAGAGAAATCCCCTTCCCCAAATTAACCCAGTGCTGCTAGTGGCTGAGGACCAATTGGCATATGGGTAGCATTAGTAAAGGTAACCAATATAGGAAATATCCTAGCTCCATTTTTATTGAGTCTTTTTTTCCTTTCATGGCAAGTATTCCCTAGTTAAGGTATAATTCTTTGGAAACTGCATTAGCAGCATTGCCCACACCCCACCCTCATTACTAACCAGGGTAACACCTAGTGCAGAATTCTTTGGTGTCTTTTCCCAAAAATGTTCCAAATTTCCAGCAAGAAAAATCAGCTTCATTTTGCAACATTTAAAATCAGATTTGAATAACCAAATGAACTCATGAACTACCGAGAAAAGAAATATTTCCCTGCCCTATTAAGGACTAACATTTGTCTGGTCACTGAAGAAAATATTTAACATGTTCAGGTTATGAAGGAACTTGAAAAGGAATCAGAGCTGCTTGTTTTCAAAGCAGAAAAAGAAAAAAAATCAGAGGAATTGGATCATAAATTTATTGTTGGAAAAATCTTTAAAGATCACCTCATTCAATTCTCTCATTTTTGTAGTTAAGAATTTGAAACCCAAAGAGGTTATATGATATGTCCAAAGTCACACAGTTAATAAATAGCAGGAAAAGGAATTCAAACAAAAACTCTGTCATTGTACAACTCCATTCCTCTTAGTGCACATAATGAATAATTAGAATTTGCACTATTTGAAGTTATGATTATGTAAAACATAGTCATTAGTTCCTTATGCAGTGTTGAATTAATGTGACCCTTTCAAAGGATTCATTATTTGTGCTAATGGGGACCTGGTTTTATTATACTGCTTACCTATGGTGAGGTGGATTTATTCTTGAATTACTCAGGGCTATATTATGCCTGTTAGGCATTATATGGATTCATGCATGAGAAGATCGCTCTATCATAGTAAGGTAAACAGAAGTAAGGCCCAAGTCTCCTCACCCTGAAAAATCAGACCCCCAAAGTCATATGTATAAAGAAAACTTCTCTATCATTCCAGTAAGCACTAGATGGTATTTGAAAAGGCAGACCCATAAAATATCATCTTCTCATATTTTCCTGACCCTAGACAATTTAAAAAAATATTTATTTATTTATTTATTGTTACATTTTAAATTTTAAACTGTCTCCCTCCCCCTCTTCACTACAGAAGGCCATCATTACACACACACACACACACACACACACACACACACACAGAGTATATACATCTATCTGCCAGTTCTTTTCCTGGAGGTAGATAACACCTTCCCTAGGCAGTCTTGAAATTAATTCTTGGTGCCTCTGCCTGGGATCCAGGTGGTAGGGTCCCCAAACATAGGAGGGACTATTTTTCAAGATTTTTATAATGAGATCCTACACCTATTTGAACCTCTCCACTAAAGTTCAGGACCTACTATTGATTAATGCAAAAACTTGTTAATTCCACAAAGAATTATAACTCCCTTACATAAGGGAGGCAGCCAAACTATCATTATCCATTTTACAACTGAAAAAAAAGAAACTGAAATGACTTGCCCAAGGTCTCTCAGGTAGTAAGCAACCTTGCTTTCAGATTCAGAGCTTATTCATCTTCACTACAGATTCCCCAAAGATCTTGATCAAAAAACTGGATGATCTCTTCAGTATCCTGGAATCAATTTTGCTTAATGAATATAGTATATACTTTGGGGTCCTCCCTCTTCCCTTTCCCTTCCTTCATAGAGAACCACATGAGCCAGAAGTCTTTGGCTCAGTTGCAGTTTCTGCATTCCATCAAGTCACCCTCAGCTTCCAGTAGTTAAGAATTAGAACCCGAGGAAGGTGAAAATTAACTTTTTCAGGCATCCATTGGCAAAGAGGCAGCCAGCCTGGGTTTCCACGGAAACGAAGTGAGAGTCAATGAAGCCTCCACTGAGTGAAAATTCCAGGGCTACAGCCTTTGATTAGAGGCTTGGGATAAAGAGACAAAAGAGGTCCTTAGAGGCAGGATTGGCAGAATGGAACAGTGAGAGCATCCCCAGTCAGGATTATCGAGCTAACCTGGTCAGAGCAAGAGTGACTGCCTCCATAGTAAGGATTTAGTGAGGGCTTCAGCTAAAGCCACCTAGATGACACAGTGATGACCTGAATGAAGCCCAAGAGTAGGGAAAAAGCTTTACTAAGTAAAAGGGATTGAATGAAAAAAAAGAAAAACCTCTGGCAATATAAATTACTGGAAGGAGATTTGATACAGATGGTGGTGGTTGAGGGGCCTTTGGGGACTGACAAAAAGTAATATCACACCTCTGGAGTCAGAGGCCTCAACTTTGATGAAGACTTTGGCAAATTGTTATTGCCTGAATGTTCCCAGAATCCTGGGGAAGTAAAAGGAGGACTGGATTTGGAATTGGGACCTAGGTTGGACTCTCAGCCCTGCCACTCACTCCATCTCAAACTCAACATATCCAAGCAGAACTCATCATGTTTTCTCCCAAACTTACTGAGTTCTGAATGTCGCTATTGCCAATAAGGGAAACAATATCCCTTTAACTCTCCCAGGACTGAAGCTTTAGTATTATCCTTGGAATACTCATTTTCTCTTCTCCTCCCAAAATTGCCAAATTTTGCTATTTCTGCCTCCACACAATCTCTTACATCTGGCTCCTTCTCATTACTCATATAGTCACCACCTTCCCTCAAGCCCTCATCACCTCTTGCCTGGACTATTGCTTTGGCTCTTTAACTGTTATGTTTCAAGTCTCTCCCCTTTCCCATTCATCTCCCACAGACTAACCAAAGAGATTTTCCTTAAACACAGTTCTGACCATGTTGATTATAGACTCACTGATCTCAATATCTCCCTGTTGCTCTAGAATCAATTATAAATTCCTTGCTGTAACTTTTAAAGCCCTTCAAAAATAATTAAAAAACCCTTCACAACTTAGTTCCACCCACCTTTCCAACCTCCTTATGTATTATTTCCCCTTTCTACACCCAATCTAGAGTGAGCTTAAATACTACCTTATACATGAAGTTAGTGCTATTTCTCTCCTAAATTACCTTGTATTTAAATTAACTCTATTTATTGTTGCCCTCTTCCATCAATGCCCCCTCCCCTCTCCTGTGATGGAAGTTCCTAGCAAAGGTTGTTTTATTTTTGCCCTGGTATTCTAAATGTCTAGCAAAATGTTTGACATACAGTAGGTATTTCTCAAATATTTTCTGATCAATCATATGATAATAGTGCTAAATTTAGGAATCCTTTTACAGGTGACAATTTAGGCAATGGGAGCTGAGATCACTAACGGTGTTGGCAGAAAGGCAAAGAAGACTCAGGACAGGACCTTGTGAGACGACCACATCAAGGGAATAGGGCATGACTCAGTAGATGAGACTAAGTAGTCTGTCAGAGAGGGATGAATTACAATGGAGCCATGGTATAGAAATCAAAGGAGGAAATGTATATCCAGAAAAAGGTTTTGTTCCATGGTATAAAATATAACATGTTCTAGCTTCAGGAGAACTGGAGAAAAAAATGACTATAGATTTAGAAATTAAAAAAACACTGACAATTTTGGAGAAGGAAATTTCAGTTGTGGTGAGTTTCAAAGTCAGATTTCAAGTCTTTAGGAAGTAAGAGATGGTAAAGAAAGTGAGACAAAATATAGACAATTCCATGGAAATGGAGAAAATGAAAAGGCATGACTGAAGAGACAAGTTAGGGAGGTAACAGAAGGGAATAGGACCAATGACCAAGGTTTGACTTTGGCAAAAGAAGTTGTCTCTTCCCCAGAAATTAGAGCAAAGTAGGAAAAGAATGGGAGATGATGTTAAAAGTTTCAAAGTTTGAAATATTTTCTCAGTAAAGTAACAGGTGACATCATCTATTGAAAGAGAAGGGAGAAGGAATTGCAGTAGGGACCTTGAGAAGAAAGGCTAACATAAAATTCTAGCCTTGGAGCTGGAAGGGAGCTGAATGAAACATCATATCTGATCTTGACACTTTGCAAATGTTAAAACTGAGAACCCAAGAATCAAGCCACTTGTCCAAGGCTAACATCAGAGGCAACATAGAAGATAGAAAGGCAACTAAGGGATTCAGTGGATAGGATGTCCGGGTCTAGAGTTAGAAAGACTCATCTTCATGAGTTCTAATTTTACCTCAGTTACTTACTAATTGTGTGACCCTGAGCAAGTCAATTCACCCTGTTTGCCTCAGATTTCTCAATTGTTAAATGGCAATCCACTCAGATATCTTTGCCAAGAAAATCCCAAGTGGGGTCATGAAGACTCAGACGTGACTGAATAACAGAAACAACCTAGAAGGTAGACTGCTGAATTTAGAGACAGGAAGACCTGAATTTATAATCCTACATTAGTTTGCTTGCCTTGTCACCCTAGGTGAGCTAGTGTTCAATGGTTTCATTCATGCCCATCTCTCTGTAATCCTATTTGAGGTTTCTTGGCAAAGATACTAGAATACTACCCCTTTGGGGTGCCAGTTCTGCCACATCATACCTATATAGCCTTTCCTTACAATTTCTCCTTTCCAAGGCAGTCCTTGTTCCCTTCATTCACATAAGAACTCTTTCGATCCCTCCCATTCCCACGAATTCACTTGACAACATTCTTCAGTCAGATAATAACAAACAAGACAAAAATCAATCTAAGTCCTAGGTTCCAGTGCCTGATCTGTGTTTTGTTTTATTTTATTTGTTTTTATTTCCCTTTTTTTTGACAAACTTTATTCAAAACTTGAAATGTGCTTCTTTGGTTAAACATTTCTCAAGTTTCCTGGGTAACATTCTGCTCCTTCTAGCAGGACATCACAGTGGGGGGTTTATATTTCAACTACTTAATAGTCACTAGCTAATTCGGACTACTTCCCCTGGCACAAATAGCTCTCCATTGCTCAGATAAGGACATCAGTGGGGGGAGTTTGGGTAGTCTTAGGTGAGTGACCGACTTCCCGCTGGTGAAATGCTCCTCCATTTGAGAGCAAAGGGGAAAGGCCACTCAGCCAAGTGTGTGAAGTTAATTCTTCCCCGTTAGGATAACTTGGGTAGCTTCTTGGATAACTCAAGCTACCTTGGAGGGGACTTTCCATTTTTTAAGGCTGAGTCTGAGGAAAAGGCTCTGACACTTTCCATCAAATCAGAAAGACACATAGAAGCAGGAGTTCCTGATTTTTTGTGTGTCTTGGATCCCTCTGGCACTTTGGTGCCTCTGGACCCCTTGGCAGAACAATAGTTTTAAATGCAAAGAATATGATAATGGTGATAGTTTAATATTTATATAGTGCTTACTATAACCCAGGCACTGAGGAAAGCTCTTTACAAATAGTATCTCAATTATTTAAGAATGAAAGAAATCAGTTATATTGGAATATAGTTATCAAAATTTAAAAAGTAAAGTTTATAGGTTCTAGGATAAGATTATTATTTTTCATCCTTCTTTCTTTAAGAGGACCAATAACATCAGGAAGGTGATATCTTGATTTGCAAGTGAATTGGATTTAAGTGAGACAGGGCTGTGCAAAGTCATCAACCTCATCTTCTCCAGAGTTATCAGAATCCAAGATGTAGGTCAAGACAACTGGCAATGGCACCAATATAGCAGGAGACCCTGGCCTTTTTTAAGCTAGATCTTTCCTAGGTCTCAGTTTGTCTGAGGCATTGTCTGAGGCCCATTCAGTGATTAAAGATCAGGTAGGAATTGAGGCAAAATATGACCTAGTTTGATTTTCCAAAAGAATCAGTCTGGATGAGGAAGACCCTCAGAATTTCTGGCCAGAACAGAAACAATTGCTATGTATGCTTTTTTTTTTCTGAACCAGAATGATTTGGGTTTCCCCAGGTTAAGAATCTTTGACAAAGAAAAATTCAACAAACACTTATTGTGTACCTATTTTGTATAGATTAGGTGCTGAAGATAGAGAGACAAAATCAAAATAACACTATCCTCAGGGAATTCACAATCTTTCTGGGGAATAATATGTATATATGTAGGCATATTCAAATTAGAAGGTAATTTTTCAGGAAAGGTTGAGTAGATCAGAAAAACTTTCACTAATGGTTCAGTAATGGACTAAGGATGTATCTATTATCAGATGCCAGCTAGGTAAATTCCAAGAGGTTCATCACTAGAAAGTTGATATGGATAGATTTTTTTGACTTCAACATTTAATACAAAAACATGGAGGGATTGCAATCTGCACTGTGGAAGGAGCCCCCGCATATTGATAAATCACGCATCCTTGAAGTATTACAGTAAATGATTAAATAAGCAGAATAATTAATACTGATTAAGTATATGCTATATGAAATGTAACTTGCTAGGTCCTGGGGGGCACAAAAACAAAATGAAAAACTATACCTGCCCTCAAGTGGCTTACATTCTATCTGTAAGTAAGGCTGCATGCATCTCAAGGAGGCCATTGGACTCAATCTACAGCCTGATAGTTTAATGGTGTACCCCTTATTATAATCATGTGTTTAAGTGGATAAAATGGGATTATAAAGAAAACTAATTGTATTAAAATGAAATTATCAAAATATATATCCTGTAAATATTTCCAGCAGTGGAGCCACCATTACACATGGTCTTTCATATCTGAAAGTCTTTCAGATTCTTTTTTTCTCCCTCATCTATTCTATCCAATCATTTACTAAGCATCTCGACCTCTGGAATATCTATCATATCTGTCCCTTCCTCTCTACTCCCACTGCTATTGTCTTAGTATTCAACCTTATTTACCATCCACTTAGTCTATTGAAATAATGATAATAATGAACATTTCTGTAGAGCTTACAGTGAGCCAGACTCTGAGCCAAATGCTTTACAATTACCTCTTTTAATCCTCATAACAATTTTAGGAGGCAATAACTTCCTAATAGGTTGCCACAGCTCCACTGCTTTTCCCCTCCATACTATCCTTCATAAAATTTCTCAGGCATAAATCCAGTCCTATCATTCTTTTGCTCAAAAATCTTCAATACCTGCCAACCAGAGTCCAACTTTCTTAGCTTGGCATTCTAGGCCATTTATAAAAAGGAAGCAATCTATCTCTGTAATCTTATATTATCCCCCTTCTTTTTGAGTCCAGCCAAACTGGACTACAATTACTCCCTGCCCCTAAATCTGCCCTGAGCTTTCATGTTTGTAATATCTTTGTAATAGCTCCTGGGGCTGCAATATCCTGCCTCTTGTTTCTTGGTCTATTGAATTCCTACCCATTATTTAAAGTCCAACTGAAATGCCACAAATGGTTCCATGAATTCTTTTTTGATTCTCTCTTATTGGCAATGATCTTAAACCTTTAAACATCACATGAAGGTGTTCTCTGCTCCTCTGTAATGAACTTATTGTACATTATAATCATCTAATTATGTATATAATATATTCATATAAGAGAATTAGGTAAATATATATTAAATTATGATAACATAGTACACTCATATATTATGTATATTAGAAATAAATATATTATACTATCTTTACATTAATATTATATCTAACACTTTACATATAATATTTAAAATATAATTATATAATAAACATGTATACATATATTATAGACTACAAGATCCATGTGTTTTATCTAAGTTTTGTATTTCTTCCAGTACCTAGAACATTGCTTAATAAATATTTATTAAAAGAAAATTAAGCAGAATCAGGAAAACAACATTCATGTTGAATACAATGATGTAAATGGAAAGAAAAAGAAGAATAACAATTGAAACTGAATGCTATGAAACTAGAATGACCAAGTAACACATCTCTCTCCCTCCTTTGTTGAGGCAGAGTACCAGGTATGTGGAACTCTACATATAAGGATAATGTCAGATGTTGTTTCATTTGTTTGTTTTGCTGAACTATTTTTTAATCCCTCTTTCTTTTTTTTAAATTCATGTTATAAATGATGATACTCAGGATCATCCTCAGGAGGAAGAATATATTGGGAAATGAGTTATATAAAAACAAAGGATACCCCTGAAAATTTAAAATTAAGTATTCACTGAAGAATTAGATAAAAGAAAAAACCAGCTTAGTTGAAACAATTTGCCAAAAAAAGAAACTATTTTCCAGAGAGATATAATAATAAAGAACAACTTAGATTTAAAATATAGCCTTTTTTTGTAAGATCTTATGAAGAAGGATGGTGGGGGGGGGGCGGCTAGGTGATGGAGTGGATAGAGCACTAGCCCTGGAGTCAGGAGAACCTGAGTTCAAATCTGGTCTCACTTAATAATTACCTAGCCATGTGGCCTTGGGTAAGCCACTTAACCCCATTGCCTTGCAAAAACTAAAAAAAAAAAAAAAAAAAAAAAAAAAAGGATGGTAGAAAATTACGAGCTATATGTATTCATAAAACAATTTGACACTGCAGAGGGAAAAATATGTTAGAACTTTATTAAGTGATGTCATCTCATAAGGAAACTAGAGAGAGGTCAACAAAAAGTTGAAAAGATTTGTAAAAAGTTTTTTAAAATTAATTTATTTTGAATTTTACAATTTCCCCCCCTAGCCCTGCTTCCCTCCCCCCACCCTCCCACAGATGGCAGTCTGTTAGTCTTTACATTGTTTCCATGGTATACATTGATCTAAGTTGAATGGGATGAGAGAGAAATCATATTCTTTTTTTTTAATTTCTTTTGTAAGGCAATGGGGTTAAGTGGCTTGCCCAAGGCCACACAGCTAGGTAATTATTAAGTGTTTGAAGCCGAATTTGAACTCAGGTACTCCTGACTCCAGAGCCAGTGTTCTATCCACTGTACTACCTAGCCGCCCCTGAGAAATCATATTCTTAAAGAAGAAAAATAAAGTATAAGGGTTAGCAAAATTAAATAACAAGATATTTTTTTTTAAATTAAAGGTAATAGTCTTTGGTCTTTGTTCAAATTTCATGATTCTTTCTCTGGATACAGATGGTATTCTCCATCACAGATACCCCAAATTATGCCTGATTGTTGCATTGATGGAATGAACAAGTCCATTATGGTTGATAATAACCCCTTTTTGCTGTTAGAATGTGCAATGTTCTTCTGGTTCTGCCCATCTCATTCAGCATCAGTTCATGCAAATCCTTCCAGGCTTCCCTGAATTCCCACCCTTCCTGGTTGCTAATAGAACAATAGTGTTCCATCACATATATATGCCATAATTTGTTCAGCCATCCTCCAATTAATGGACATTCTCTCGATTTCCAATTCTTTGCCAACACAAATAGGGCTGCTATGAATATTTTTGTACAAGTGATGTTTTTACCCTTTTTCATGACCTCTTTAAGGTATAGACCCAGTAGTGGAATTACTAGATCAAAGGGTATGCACATTTTTTGTTGCCTTTTGGGCATAATTCCAAATTGCTCTCCAGAAAGGTTGGATGAGTTCACAGCTCCACCAACAATGTATTAGTGTCCTAGATTTCCACATCCCTTCCAACATTGATCATTGTCCTTTCTGGTCATGCAAAAAGTTTTACAACAAATTCTTTTTACCATGAAGAATAGCAAAGTTACTGAATTTGGATTCTAACAATATTGTCCTAGCTATGGTTAAGTAAGGGAGGAGTGATGCCTGATAATTCAAGTGTCTGGGACATGAACCAGCTTAAAGTTCTAAAAGAAACAGTTACTCTGACTCAGTGTTCAGAGACATACATTCCTTATTTTTTAATGTAGCAAAATTTTGAATACTGAGTGAATTTAGAACATGAAATATTTCAGTGATATGCATATGTAGAATTGGACAATTTTTATGAACACACTAGAACTGTCCAACTATGATTAGGAGACAGTCATAGAAAGAAAAGAGGATTTGGGGTATTGACTTTAAAATGGGATTCATTCTCTTCCTTTGTGAAGAGAGAGTCTAAAAGGAATCAAGAACTAAATGCCTGGTTAAAGTACATATTTCAGAACCATATTAAAGAGAGATTGTATGGGTTGCACTTGTTATTCTTACATTTGCTTTACTTGGTGACTAACTGTGATATTACTTCTTTTGCCTTATTATTAAATAAATGTTATGTTTAAGATGTAAAAGTATCATTATTTTGAGTGGTTGGTTTTGTGGAAAAGGAATCACATTGGTTAAAACTTGAAAACAAAAATGTTGAGTGGAGCGGAGTGTATTGCCCCACAGCAGGGGACTCTAGGACTCTAAGAGAGTTTGTAACCTTGTGGTTGTGCTTCTTCCCTGAGAACCTAGAGGATTAGGCGAGAGCAAGTTGGAATTAGTCAGCCAACCAGAGAGTGACAATAGCTGGCCATACCTATTCTGACTATATGAGAGGTGGGAGAGGTGGGAGAGCATTGTTCATAGTGGGCAGCCACCCCTGGAATACATTATATTATTGAGGAAGGAGAAATAGCAGTGAGGAAATAAAGATGAGAATAATAGATGGCTAGAGTAAATGTACACAGAAGTCAATGCTAATGTTTGTTTATTTGTTGAGGGTAGGATTTAGTACTGGGTATGTTTCAAATCCTAGGACCTAGATCTTTTGGGGAAAGTGAAGTTATGATGTTGATACAGGTCAGTTCTTTTGAGTAAGCCCTTCTATCAATCCAAATGAGTTCCTTCTAGGCAATTTGTAGTTTTTTTTGTTTTGTTTTCTTTTTAGATTTTTGCAAGGCAAACGGGGTTAAGTGGCTTGCCAAGGCTACACAGCTAGGTAATTATTAAGTGTGTGAGACCGGATTTGAACCCAGGTACTCCTGACTCCAAGGCCGGTGCTTTATCCACTACGCCACCTAGCCGCCCCCCAATCTGTAGTTTTGTAGCTGCTATGGTACTTAGTGGTTAAGAGACATACCCAGAGTGACACAGTATATGTCAGAGGTAGGATCTGAATTCTGGTCATTCTAACTGTGAAACCTTTTTCTGACTCTTTAACCTCCTCACCTCATTTCTGGCACATTGGAGGTGTTTAATAAAGGCTTGTTGATTCATCAGATGTCTAGGTATTTAAGGGATGAGAAGACTAAATATATAGGGGGGTAAGGTAATAAAGAACTCACTGTTGGTTCCTCCCTTCTCCCTTTCTCTAGCAGCTCACCCCCACAATCATCCCTTCTCTTTTCTTTTCAGTCTTTTGATCTACCAGCTCCATTCCTGTTGCTCAGGCTGTAAGTTTCCTCCATCTTTAAAAAAAAAAAACCTTCACTTGACCCTACTATACTGTCAAGATATCGTTCTATTCTTTTCCTCCCTTTCATATACAAATTCCTTTGAAAAGTTATTTCCAGACTTCTTGAGCCAAGATGGCAGTGAGAAGCTAGGAAGTTCCCAGAGCTTTTCCCAAAACAACCTTAAATGTCTCTACAAAAAACTTAAACATCCAGATCCCACCAAAAAAAGAGTGAAAGAAGTTCACAACTCAAGATATCATGGAGGAACTTTAGTAAAGATTTTTTTTTCTGGGTTAAAGGGGAATATAGCCTGGAATAGGTGGGAGAGCTAGAAAGCTAGGGGGAAGCTCTTAGCTACAGCAAGCCAACTATGGTGTGAGCCAGCAGGGAGGGTCACAGCCTCAACTTAGAGGACAAAGTTTGAGACTTAGGAAAGGTGGTGAAACAGATGGATGGAACTGGGTTGGGAACAAACCTCTACATAAGTAATGGCTTGGCATAAATGGGGAAACAAACCTCTACATTAAAAAGAAGACAAACTGCATCAAAGGCAACACATTGGCAAGCAATAAGCCAGGGACCAGACTCTGGCCCCAATACAAATGCTCAGAACTATACTCTCTGTACCCCAGGTGCACAGCTCAACTACCAAAATGAGCAATCCTCCCCGCCCAAAAAACTATAGAAAGTTATTATTATGATAGGACTGATAAAAATACCATCTCAGAAGAGGAAAGCAATGAGAAAATGGAAAGCCTTAAAGGTGTTTATGAATTGACCTCAAATCCTAAAAGACCTCTTGGAAGAACTCAAAAAGAAATTTAAAAATCAAAGAAGAGAGGAAGAAGAAAAATAGAGAAAAGAAATGAGAGCCAGAGAATGCAGGAGAATTATGAAAAATTGACTGAAGAAATCAACTTTTTTTTGGTAAATATGACTTCATACATTACTAAAATATTCTTGTTTAAGAGTAAACATAGGGGCAGCTAGGTGGCTCAGTGGATAAAGCACCGGCCCTGGAGTCAGGAGTACCCGGGTTCAAATCCGGTCTCAGAAACTTAATAATTACCTAGTTATGTGGTCTTGGGCAAGCCACTTAACCCCATTTGCCTTGCAAAAACCTAAAAAAAGAGTAAACATAATACCCCTTCTCCCACAAAAATATAGAACCGCATGAGAAAGAAAGTAAAAGAAAGAGAAAAAAATGTGTTTCAGTCTGTGTTCTGATACCATCAGCTTTATCTCATGTAGATTGCATTCTTTTATCATTAGTCCATCGCAGAAGTTACTTCCATATTTTTCCACAGTTGCTGTTGCTGATTGTAATTCCCTCCATCCATTCCTCCTCACTACCATATATTATATTTTCTCTCTCCTTTTACTCTGTACCTCTTCTAAAATGTTCTGTAGGGTAGCTGAGTGGCACAGAGCATTGGCCCTGGAGCCAAGAGGCCCCAAGCCCACATACCACCCCTGAGACCCAGCAACCACCTGGCCCCGTGGTCCCAGTACTTTGCAAAAGGTAAAAAAAGAAAATATGTTATATCTGACTATTCCCTCCTATGATCTACCCTTTCCTCTATCACCTACATCCCCCATTCCCCCATCCCCTTTCTCTCCTTTTTACTCTAGATGTCTATCCCCTATTGAGTGTGTATTCTGTTTCCTCTCTGAGCCATTTCTGAAGAGAGTGAAGGTTCCCTCATTCTCCCTCACTTCCCCACTTCCATATCATTACAAAAAAATACCTTTTATATGAAATAGCTTAGCCTATTCCATTTCTCTTTTCTCTTACTCCCTTTTAGCCATTGACTCCATTTTAAAAATATATCTTCAAATTCAGCTCTCTCCTGTGCTTCATCTATAAACTCTCCTTCTACCTGTTCCATTAAATGTGAAGGTTCATATGAGTATAATCATTATCATTTTCTATGCAGTTCATCATCATTAAGTCCCTCATAATCTATCCTTCTCCTCTGCTCTCTATACTTCAACTGAGTCCTATACTTGAAGGTAAGGCTTTCTGTTTAACTCTGGTCATTTCAACAGGCACATTTGAAATCCCCCTGTTTCATTGAAAATCCATCTTTTCCCCTGGAAGAAGATTTTCAGTTTTGCTGGGTAGTTGATTCTCAGTTGCATTCCAAGCTCTTTTGCCTTCCAGAATATTAAATTCCAAGTCCTATGAGCACTTAATGTATTTGCTGCTAAGTCCTGTGTGATCCTGACTGAAGTGCCATGATATTTGAATTGTGTCCTTCTGGATGCTTGTAATATTTTCTCTTTGACTTTGGAGTTCTGGAACTTGGCTATAATATTCCTGGGAGTTGTTTTTTAAGATCTCTTTCTGGGGGAAATTGGTGGATTCTCTCAATTTCTATTTTGCCCTCTGCTTCTAGGATATCAGGGCAATTTTCCTGTAGGGTTTCTTTAAAAATGAGGTCAAGGCTCTTTTCTTGATCATGACTTTTGGGTATCCCAATAATTTTAAAATTATTTTTCCTGAATCTGTTTTCCAGATCAGTTGTTTTTTTCAATGAAATGTTTCACATTTTCTTCTAATTTTTTATTCTTTTGGTGTTGAAGTATTGTATCTTCATTTCTCACAAAGTCATCAGCTTCCTTTAGTTCCATTCTACATCTGAAATATTTGTTTTCCTCAGAGAGCTTTCTTATTTCCTTTTCCATCTGGCTAATTTTGTTTTTTAAAACATTCTTCTCCTCAATAACTTTTTGAACTGTTTTATCCATTTGACCTAAGCTGGTTTTTAACATGTTATTTTCTTCAGCATTTTTTTGGATCTCTTTGACTAAGCTGCTGACTTCATTTTCAGGTTTTTACTGCATCTCTCTCATTTTTTTCCTAATTTTTCTTCTATCTCTCTTATTTGAGCTCTGTCATTACCTGAGCCCAACTTTGGTTTTTCTTGGAGTCTTTAGATGCAGGAGCTTGTACTTCCTCATCTTCAAATTGAGTATTTTGATCCTCCTTGGGATCATAGACAAAGTATTTGTCAATGGTCAGGTTCCTTTTTTTCTTTTTTACTCAATTCCCCACACTGTGCCTGATTTTGGGGTGCTTCCCGAGCTTTTGAGTCACAAGGACCTCAGTGTGTGAGGCTCTGACTTCTCTCCTGGTTTGTGAATGACCACATGTGCACCCCTCTGCCATGGGGCTGGTGGGGCAGTCCCTGTTCTGTGGGGAACCTAGACTGCAATCAGGATCTAAATGTGGTCAGAGCCCCAGGGTCCTGTTCCAGAGGACAGACCTCAGAATTCTTCCTCCACTCCCTTACCTTCGATGGACTGAGCACTCAGGCTGCAACTTCCTAGAGTCTCCTGCTTGCCAGTTCCATGGGCCTGCTTCCATTTCCTGGATCTGGGCACCACCTTGCTTAGTGCCGTGACTGCACTGAGTGCTGCCACCACACTGAGTGCTGTGACTGCTGCAGACGGGCTTCCTGCTTGCTCTGGCAGAGGTTTCCCTGCTGATCTTCCAAGTTGTGCTTTGTGCTCCCTGGGGTACAGGTCAGGAAATTGCTTCTGCTGTCAGGAGCCACAGTTCCCAGGTGCCCTGGGACTTTTCTCCAGAGGCTGAAGTTTCTTCACTCTGGCAGGACCACCCCTCTAACCCTGTGGAACAGAATTTTTCCACTAATTTCCATGTTACCTTGGGCTGGAGAATTACCTCACTGGATCTTTCTGTGGGTTCTGTCTCTCAAAAATTATTTAGAGTCAGAATTTTAAGATTTTAAAAACATTTTGGAGAGAGCACCTAGGGGAGGCTCTTCTCCTGCAGCCATCTTGGCTCTGCCCCAAAATCAACTTTTTTAAAATTAAAAATGATCAATTAGAAAAAGAATATAACATCAAAAAGTAAAATCAATCAAAAGAAAAAGGAATTAACTCATCAAAAAATAAACCAAATAAAAAAGATATGAAACTCATTTGAAAGTAAATTTAACCACTGGAAAACATAAAAGCTAACTGAAAAAAATAAAACCCTAAAAATTAGAATTAGATAAATGGAATGACTCTGTAAGGAATCAAGATTCCATCACACAAAGCCAAAAAGGCTAAAAAATAGAAGGAAATGTAAAGTATCTTTTGGGAAAATGATCAAGCTGGAAAATAGATCCAGAAGAGATAATTTATGAAAAATGGTCTACCTGAAAGCCTCAATCAAAAAAAAAGCCTGGAAAATATCTTTCAGGAAATTATCTTGGAAAATTGTCATAATATCCTAGAAGTAGATGAAAAAATAGTCCTTGAAAGAACACACTGATCACCTCCAGAATAAAAATGCCAAGGAAGGTTGTATTCAAATTTCAGAATTTTCAGCTAAAGGAGAAAATATTGCAAGCAGCAAAAAGAATCCATTTAAATACCAAGGAATCATAGTCAGGATAACCTAGACTTAGCTTCAGTGTTAAAGGATCAGAGGGCAAAGTCCATTGGATAAAACCAAGAATTAGCTACCCAACAAAATTCAGTTTATTTATTCAGGGAAAAAAGATGTATTTTCAATGAAATAGAAGAATTTAAAATTTTTTTGATAAAAAAGACCAAAGCTGAACAGAAAATTCAATCTTCTACAAATTCAAGACTAGAGATATATAAAAATGTAAATAGAAAGGTGAAAACTTGCTAGTGTGCAGCATTAGACTGCATATATCCCTACACAGGAAGATAAAATTTGTAACACTCAAGAATTGTATTTTTGGGGGCAGCTAGGTGGCATAGTGGATAAAGCACTGGTCCTAGAGTCAGGTGCACCTGGGTTCAAATCCAGTCTCAGACACTTAATAATTACCTAGCTGTGTGGCCTTGGGCAAGCCACTTAACCCCATTTGCCTTGCAAAAACCTAAAAAAAAAGAATTGTATTTTTTTAAGGATTATTAGAAGAAGCATACTTAGGAGAAGGTATGAGTAGAAATTGATCATGAAAGTGAAGATGCTTTTTCTGATACTTTAAGTCATGTGACTTGAATATAATTGTAGGGAATGTACTTAGAGGGTTTCTGTATAAATGGATCATGAAGTGATTTCGATTCATTTGATACTTTAGCTCATGAGGGTTATTTCTAATGTGAGAGGGAGTTTACTTAGAAGGTCTGGACATAACTAGATCATGAAGTGATGTGACTTTACTTGATACTTTAATTAATGAAGGTTGTATTACTATAGGGACAGAGGGAGGCAGTGTACTTAGAGGTTCTGGAGAGAAATATATCATAGAATGATTTCGCTTTACATGATATTTTAGCTCCAAGTATAAAGGATACTTAGAAAGGGGATGGTATACATTGATTATAATTTGATTATGTTTATGACTCTTGAGAAATGGGATAGATGAGGGGAGTGTATTTGGGCAGGTGCTGTGGGTATGAAAAGACTATGAGGAAATGTTGTTTATAAAACAATCAATCAATCAATCAACCTATGAGAATTGTACTTCCATAAGGATAGATAAAAGGAGTTTATTTTGGCAGTGGTAGTAACACAGGGTTAAAACAATCAAGACATGAAAAGAAGGATTATACAAAGAGAAGGCAAGGATAAATAACACTAAATGAAGAGACACAAAGACCTATTATAGTTGAGGGAAAGGGGAGAGGGTGTGATCACTGAGTAAACCTTACTCTCAACAGATCTGATCAAAAGAGGGAACAATATATATTCCCAATTGGGTTTAAAAACTTATCCTACCCTACAGGAAGTGGGGAAGGGGAGGGGGATGAAAAGGTAAGAAGGGAATGTTAAAAAGGAGGGTGAAAGTAAAGTTAAAATTAAAAAGAAAAATTAAAGGGGAAAGGGAGAAAGGAAAAGACTGCTAGGAAAAAAAGGGTTGATTAAGAACCAGCAGTCAGAAGCAAAACATTGGTGAAGAGGAATGAGGAGAAAAGAAAGAGAAAAGTATAAATGGGGGGAAATAGAATGGAAGGAAATACAGAGTTAGTAATCATAGCTGTAAATGTGAATGAGATGAACTCTCCCATAAAATGGAAGTGGTTAGCAGAGGCGATTAAAAACCAGAATCCTACAATATGTTGTTTACAAGAAACACATTGAAGTAGAGAGGTACACAAAGGGTAACGGTAAAAGATAGCAGCAGAATATATTATGCTTTAGCTGATTTTTTTAAAAAAAAGCAGCAAAATCTCAGCAAAAACAAAAGTAGATCTCATTAAACAGGATAAGGAAGGAAAGTACATCTTCTGAAAAGATACCATAGGAAATGAAGTAACATCACTATTAAACATGTATGCACCATGTGATATAACATCCAAATTCTTAGAGAAGCAGCTAAATGAATTACAGGAAACCATAGACAGAAAAACTATAATACTGGGGGCACCACAACCTCCCTCTCTAAGAATTACATAAATCTAAGCACAGACACAAACACACACACATGTACACACACATGCACATGCACATGCAGAAACCTGGAAGGAAATTAAGAAGGTGAATATGATTTTAGAAAACTTAGTTATGGTATATGGCACCTATATAAAAACTGACTAGAGCATAAACATCTCACAATCAAATGCAGAAAGGCAGGGATATTAAATGTATCTTTTTTCAGATCATGATTCAATAAAAATTACATGTAATAAAGGGCCATGGAAAGATAAATCAAAAATTGATTGGAAAGCTTTCATTTCCTCTGCTTCTGACCATATCCTTCAACTGAAATCTCTCCATCAATATTCAAAGGGTCATATCTGATGACCTTTACTCAGCCTCATCTTTTTTGACTTCTCTGCAGTTTCTAATATGGTTGAACACCTTTTCTTCCTAGGGACTCTCTTGAGTTTTTATGGCACTCTTCTGTCATGGTTTTCCTCCTTCCTCCTTTCTACTAATGAGATCACAAGTCTACTCTAAATTTGAACTGGAGTCTGTGCAAGTATATGGGGGAAAGTGAAGGGGCAGGAAATTCCTGGAATGTGCTGGTTGGTGAGAGTTACTTGTTAAATTTTAAGAGTGAGCATTTGCTCCTTGGAAATTTAGTATATATCAGTATATATATATATATATATATATATATATGTATACTATATATATATATATAGTATATATATGTATATTGATTTATTGTTTTCTTGATCATCTGGACTTTTGAAAGTGGTGAGAAAAGGTTAATAATGCAGATTAAATATAAAATGATGGGTATATTTCTCTTCCCCCAGAAAGTCAATTAAACATTAATCAGGGCACAACTGCTTCTAGGCTACATTTTATATAGGATAAGATTAATTCAAGACAGCTGAGAATAAGACTCCAAATATTTTGATCATGTATTCCCATCACTAAAATAATTTTGATCATGTATCCCAACATGTATGAATATATTTATTTTTAAAATTATATTAAAGGGTGGCACAGTGGATAAAGCACTGGCCCTGGAGTCAGGAGTACCTGGGTTCAAATCTGGCCTCAGACACTTAATAATTACCTAGCTCTGTGGCCTTGGACAAGACACTTAACCCCATTTGCCTTGAAAAAACTAAAAATAAATTATATTAAAGTACTACTGTACTAATATTTGTGTATGTTATGCAAGGATTAAATGACTTGTCCAGCTAATATCTGAGGCTGAACTCAGGTCCTCTTGACTTTAGGACCAGTGCTTTATCCAGTATTACATTATTTTTGAAAATTTTCTTCTATCCCTTTGAGAAACAGAGATTCAGCAGTTTGCTCTTAGTTCAATTCATTTAAATTTTTGATTTAATGCTCTCAGAGATCCAAATGGAAGAAATGCATTATTGACTGAACTCATTAAATCATTTTTGTTGACCTCTTTCTAGTTTCCTTATGAGATGACATTACTCAATAAAGTTCTAACATACTTTTCCCTTCACAGTGTCAAAATGTTTTATGAATACGTATAGCTCATAATTTTCTACCATCCTTTTTTTTAGTGTTTGCAAAGCAATGGGGTTAAGTGGCTTGTCCAAGGCCACACAGCTAGGTAATTATTAAATGTCTGAGGCCAGATTTGAACTCAGGTACTCCTGACTCCAGGGCCGGTGCTCTATCCACTGCGCCACCTAGCCGCCCCACTTTAATATAATTTTAAAAATAAACATATTCATACATGTTGGGATATGTGATCAAAATTATTTTAGTGATGGGATTACATGATCAAAATTTTGAAGTCTTATTCTCAGCTGTCTTGAATTAATACTGAAATTAATACTGAAACTTTTAAATAGTTAGAAAAATTTTATTTCATTTTCATGTGTACAAATTCTAGCTTTTATAAGTGACACCCATGTCATTTTCAACAATCCAGAGAGGAGACAGTATTCAAAAGGGGAGGATGACCAACAGAATCAAATACTGCAGAGATTCAAGAAGAATGGGACAGAGAAAAGACCATCAGATTTGTCAACTGAGAGATCATTGATAACTATGAAAGGAACAGGTTCAATTGAATGAGGAGTCAAGGATAAATAATGAGGAGGCAGATAACCCAAGAAGCTGGAAGGTTAGTGATACCCTTGATGGAATAGAGAAGTTTGGAAAAAGGGGACATTTGAATAGGGAAATGTGAAGAGTAGGGCTGCATAACACAGTCCATCTATGCTTCCTTTGTCCCATGCTACTCTCTCTTTTCCACCCTGAAAAAAAAGAGAAACTCCCTACCTTGACTCTCCTCCAATGCTCAGAGCCTGACACTTGTAACATATGATCTGAGAAAGCCAAGGATAGAGACCTGTCAAAGAGTGAGAATCTTATCTATATAGCCATGCAAGTATTCTAAGGAAGAATCGATCTACAAAGCCGGGGAATCATCCAAGTTTTATAGAGGATTTACTTAGAGCAGCCCTGATGGACAGCAAACAGCAAGGCAAACCAATGGAATAGGTCTGTGCTGAGGACTGGTCCTTAAGCTATTCATTTTTTTTTTACTGAAACATCTAAAGGCAAGAGTGGATTTCAATATGCAGAAAGTGGCCAAAGTAGCAAGATGTATAAATGTTCAACTAAAATGGTGTTGGCTATTAGCCTGCTATCTGGCTTGGATATTTAGACTTTTGCCTTAATTGCAATTATGATTCTTTTTTACTCATAATATCTCTAAATGAAACTTATGGTTTAATTCACAATTTTATGTTTATTTGCTTTATTTGATTCAGTACAAAGATTAAAAATAACTATGCCATCCCCAAGCAGGTTCCTCTGCTAGAGAGGCATCCAGGTGGCTCAGGGGAATGAGAGTTAAGGAAGACCTACAGACAAAATGAAGTTGGTTTTCTACTCTAGTAGGGAAATAAACATTTATCTGATAAACTTCATTTTGACTCTTGCATGATCTGTTAACTATGACCTAAATATGACATAAAGCTTGGCATGGTCCTTCATGGAGTTGAGGTGGTCATTCAACTGGTTTTCTGTTCTGGTAAATCCCCAAACTCCTGTCAACGAGTTGGTGCTGCTACATAGAGGAAGGCAGAGCTGAAGGATAGAAAGTTACTGACTCACTCTGACCAGAAAGGACAACACTTGCTTAACACTTCTCCCCAAGGGTGTAGTTACAAAGCAGCAGGGTGATGAGGACACTCCAGGACCCAGATTTTTTATTTTTGCTAAACAAGGATGGAGGGGGAGATGGCTAAACAAACAAATAAATGAACACTTTTTTGTTGTTCTTAACATTCTTTACCAGCTTTGGCTCATTCTGAACTTTAATGTTTATGTTGCTTCTCTTAAGGTTTTATACCAGGCTCAGTGCATTGAATGTTAGGAAATTTGAAGTTATGAAGACCTGAGTTCAAATCCTGATACCAAAACTTATTAACCTGTATAATCCTATGAAAGTTATAGCAAAAAATAGCCTCATCTACAAAATGGAAATAATAATTAATAATAATAATAATAGTAATTTCCTTATCATTTCTCCTTAAAGTGGGATCAATAATAGCATCTACCTCACTGAGTTGTTGGGAGAATCGAATAGACTGACATTTGTAAAGTGCTTTCTAACCCCACTACCTTTTTTATTTTGTCCTTGATCAATTGCTCTTGTTTCCATCTTTCATGTATTCTTTATAGAAGAAATCCTTACCTTTTCTTTCCTTCTACTTTCCCCATAACCCAAATAAGGGAATGACTAGGGGCAACAATCACATCCCTTAGTGTGGTTCTCCTTACCACAGTATCATAGAGATCAGTTGGAAGTTAGAAGACACTATGGAGGCCTTCTAGTCCAATTATCCTCTCCATATCTCCCTCTATTTTGATGCTTCCTCTACATTATAGTCCATAGAATCACATAGTTAATGTTGGAGTTGGGATTTTAAGCCAAGACTTTCTGACCACAAGTTCTGTTGTCTATCTGCTATAAATTACTTTCTAGTTCTTAGAAGAAAGAGGGAAATATGGAGAAGGGTTGAGTTTCGGGAGGCAAAGGGAAATGAGTTCCATTTTAAGCATATTGAGTTTGACATGTAGAGGGCATGTCCAGGTGTAAGTGTCCAACTTTGTTGTTGTTCAGTCATTCTTGATTCTTCATGACCTCATTTGGGGCTTTAATGGCAAGATATTGGCAAACAGGGTTAAATGACTTGTCCAGGGTCACCCAGCTAGTAGTAAATAGGTGAGGTTGGATTTGAACTCTTGAAGAAAATTCTTCCTGACTCTAGGTGTAGTACTCTATCCTCCATATCATTTAGTTGTCCTAATTGTATGTCACAAATGTAGGATCAGGGTTCAGCAGAGAGATTCAGACTAAGTATATATATAATTTTTGAATCATCTGATTAGAAATGGTCATTAATCCCATAGGAGCTGATGTGATAATTAAGAGAGATGGCAGAGAGAACAGAGCCTAAGAGAGAGATTTGGGGAACATTTATCATTAAGTTTTAAGAGATAGTTGATAATCTAAGAAAGCAAACTGAAATAATCAAGCAGGTAAGAAAACAGAACAGAAAAGTCTCATAGAAACTGAGATATGGACTTCAAGACTCTTATCATATTAACCCCACTTGTGAATGTCTTTCCATTATTTATGTGTACCCCAGAAGTGAACAAAGATAGAGCTTGATCATAAAAGCTAATATTCATGTGACTTTTTTTGCAAAGTTCTTCACATGTCTTATATAATTGATCTTCACAATAATCTTGTGAAGTAAGTGCTATTATTATTTCTGTTTTACAGATGAGGAAATTAAGACTGAGCCAAGTTGTATCTTATGTAGGATCATATAACGAGTAAGCATCCAAGGTAAAATTTGAACTCAGTTCTTCCTGACTCTGAATCCAGTAAACCTATCTATTCTGTCACTGGAACTATGACTTCCTTCTTTCTAGACACTTGCCTTAGCTTGTAGGATGCTAAAATCCCCAGATCTTTTTCACATGAGTTATCATCCAGATCTCTCCATTCCTCTACTTATGCAATTGATTCTTTGAACCCAAGAATAGGACCTTATAAAATTCCATACCATTAAATTCAGTCTATGCTTTTTTGCTATTAATATCTAGTCTGAGTTTTAAGTTGAAGAAAAAATTGTCATCATGCATTGGTAGAGAAAATCTTTCATTATATGCTCTCTAAACTAATAAAGTCACAAATTCAGTCTCTCTCTCTCTCTCTCTCTCTCTCTCTCTCTCTCTCTCTCTCTCTCTCTTATGTAGTATGTTAGTGATTCCACCTAATTGTGTTTTCTCTAATTCTGATATTGTCATCCATAGTGCTTTATCCAAGTCCTTGATAAAAATGAAACATGTCTGAGTCAAAGACAAATCTCTAGAGTACTACTACTAGAGTAACCCTGACATATTGACATTGCCTTAATATGGTCTCCATTTTTGAATTCTGTCATTGAACCAGCTTTTTGTCTGTAGGGACCAAAGTTCCTTTAAAATGCATCTCTTTTCCTAACTGGCTAGGATGTCATTCTCTTCACTCTGTAGTATAGTCTATGTTCCTGGAGAATATTCTGATTAGCTTCAATACCCTATTTAATGCTTAAGAAAGACCAAATTCTTGTTTTGTAAGGAACAGCAATGTATCAAAAATACAAAGTCTTTCAACTTTCCTTGCGACTATGTATCATCTATCACACAAACACTTACACTAAATGGTGGAGTCTTTGTGGTCATAAGCATGTTCTCTCAGAGCTGTGGCTCCTTGATGTTACTCAGGCTTCATTTAGTTGTTTTAGCTGTGTCTATATAATACCTAAATTTCTGTCAACTCAGTAAGTTATTTTTTAAGTTTCTCCATTACTTGTCAGTCCCAAATGATGAGTTTGACTTATCATCATCATCATCATCATCATCATCATCATCATCATCATCATCATCATCATCATTATTATTTACTACTAAGAGGTATACATTCAGCTGGGTGGGGCAGTGGGGTTAGAATCAAGAAAGATCTGAGTTCAGATTTTGCCTCAGGCACATACTATGTGACTCTGGGCAAATCAGTTAAGCTTCTCTGTGCCTCAGTTTCCCCATCTGTAAAATGAGGGTATTGGACTTCATGAACTGTCAAAGACAACTGATGAACAAATATTTAAGAACCTGCTATATCAAGTACTGTGCTAAGATCTGGGAATACATCTTCAAAGACTGAAATAATCTCTTTTCAAAATGAGCTTATAGAGGGCAGAGCCAAGATGTTTGGCATGAAGGCAGCATTTCCCAGAAACTTGTTCCCCAATAAACTCCAAAAGCCGTCAAATGATGACTCTAGCCAAAATTTAGAGGCAGAACCCACAGAAAGACTCAGTGATACATTTTCCCAGTCCAAGATAACTTATAAGTTCTGTGGGAAAGATGTGTTTCACCAGGACCAGGGGTTGGGAAAAAAACCCATGGCTACAGTGCAGCCCAGACCAGCCCAACCTGGAGATCACTGGGAACACCTTGAAGGGGCGGTGAGAGAACTCTGCTGCACCAGAATGAGTGTGGAGTGAGGAGCAGCCCTGCAGCAAGGACCTGCAGTGGGAATCTGGGGAAACCAGCCTGTACCTCCAGAGCACAGCCCACAGATGATAAGGGGGGTCAGGGGAGACTGCAGAAATCTCTCTGCTCTCCCTGTGGCAGGACTCTGCTGTTTACTTACACTCAGATCCAGGTTGCAGTTTGACTTTCCATACTAAGATAGCAGAGCCCATCCTCACAGCTCCAGAGTAGAGGGGAATGCCTGTGGTTATCTACATATCAAAGCACAGTCAAGGCAGCATAAGACCTAGGAGGAGTAAAGGTCCCAGTGGGGTGCCCTCTAAACCCCCCTTAATGTGGGTGTCCCAATAATACTCAAAAACTCAGGAAGAAGGGAAAGCTAGGTGGCATAGTGGATAAAGCACTGGCCCTGGAGTCAGGAGTACCTGGGTTCAAATCCAGTCTCAGACACTTAATAATTACCTAGCTGTGTGGCCTGGGCAAGCCACTTAACCCTGTTTGCCTTGCAAAAAAACCCCTAAAAAACTCAGGAAGCACCCCAAAACCAGACACAGGCTGGAGAAATGAGTAAACAGAGAAAAAAGAGGAACACCATTGAGAAATTCTTTGTCTATGATCCCAAGAAGGATCAAAATACTCAATCTGAATATGAGGAAGTACAAGCTCCTGCATCTAAAGATTCCAAAAAAAAATGGAAGTTGGACTCAGGCTAAGATAGAGATCAAAAAAAGATTTTGGAAATCAAGTAAGGAAGATAGAAGAAAAATTGGGAAAAGAAATGAGAAAGATGCAGGAAAAACATGAAAAAGAAGTCAGCACCTTAGTCAAGGAGATCCAAAAAAAATGCTGAAGAAAATAACATGTTAAAAACTAGCTTAGGTCAAATGGATAAAACAGTTCAAAAAGGTATTGGGGGGAAAGAGTGCTTTAAAAAGCAGAATTGTCCAGATGGAAAAGGAGATAAGAAAACTCTCTGAGGAAAGTAAATCCTTCAGATGTAGAATAGAACTAAAGGAAGCTGATAATTTTATGAGAAGTCAAGACACCATACTTCAACATCAAAAGAATGAAAAATTAGAAGAAAATGTGAAACAACTCATAGAAAAAAACTGATCTGGAAAATTATTCAGGAAAGATAATTTAAAAATTATTGGGATACCTGCAAGTCATGGTCAGGAAAAGAGCCTTGACCTCATTTTTTAAAGAAACCCTACAGGAAAATTGCCCTGATATCCTAGAAGCAGAGGGAAAAATAGAAATTGAAAGAATCCACCAATCTCCCCCAGAAAGAGATCTAAAAAAAACAACCCCCAGGAATATTATAGCCAAGTTCCAGAACTCCCAAGTCAAAGAGAAAATATTACAAGCATCCAGAAGGACACAATTCAAATATCATGGCACTTCAGTCAGGATCACAGAGGACTTAGCAGCAAATTCATTGAGGGCTCATAAGACTTGGAATATAATATTCTGGAAGGCAAAAGAGCCTGGAATGCAACCAAGAATCAACTACCCAGCAAAACTGAAAATCTTCTTCCAGGGGAAAAGATGGATTTTCAATGAAATAGGGGAATTTCAAATGTTTCTGTTGAAATGACCAGTGTTGAACAGAGAGTTTGACCTTCAAGTATAGGACTCAGTTGAAGCATAGAGAACAGAGGAGAAGGACAGATTAACAGGGACTTAATGATGATGAACTGCACGTATTCCTGCATAGAAAAATGCTGATAATACTCATATGAAACTTCTCATTTAATAGAGTAGGTAGAAGGAGCTTTTATAGATGAAGCACAGGAGAGCTGAATTTGAAGATTTAATATACTTTAAAAATGGAGTCAATGACTAAAAGGGAAATGACTGGCAGTAAGAGAAAGGAGAGGTGGAATAGGTTCAGAAATTTCATATTTTTATATATATATGTATATATACATATATACATATATATATATATATATATATATATATATATATATATGAACAATGAGCTTTTTCAATGCTATGGAAGGGGGGAAGATGAGGGGGAAGGGGGAAGATGAGGGGGAATGAGGGAACCTTCACTCTCATCAAAAATGGCTCAGAGAAGAAACAGCATACACACTCAATAGGGTATAGACATCTAGAGTAAAAAGGAGAGAAGGGGGAAGGGGGGGGATGTGGATGAGAGAGAAAAGTAGATCATAGGAGAGAATAGTTAGATATAATACCTTTTCTTTTTTACTTCTTGTAAGGGCTGGGATTGGGTGACCTGTCCAGGACCATGGGGCCGGGTGGTTTCTGGGTTTCAGGGGTGGTATGTGAGCTCGGGGCCTCTTGGTCCCACTACCCTACAGCACATTTTAGAAGAGGAACAGAGGGAAAAGAGAGAGAAAATATAATATATGGTAGTGGGGAGGAATGGATGGAAGGAATTACAATCAGCAACAGTAACTGTGGAAAATATGGAAGTAACTTTTGTGATAGAATTATTGTAAAGAATGTGATCCACCTGAGACAGAGCTGATGGTATCAGAACACAGACTGAAGCACATTTTTTTCTCTTTTCTTTATTTATCATGAGGGTCTGAATTTTGGGGGGGAAGGGGGTATTATGTTTGCTCTTAAACAAGAGTATTTTAGTAATGTATAAAAAAGCATCACTTGTACAAAAATATTCATAGCAGCTCTATTTGTGGTGGCAAAGAATTGGAAATTAAGTAAATGTCCTTCACTTGGGGAATGGCTTATACCAAAATTTTGTATATGTATGTGATGGAACACTATTGTTCTATTAGAAGCCAGGAGGGATGGGAATTCAGGGAAGACCAGAAAAATTTGCATGGACTGATTCTCAGTGAAATGAGCAGAACCAGAGGAATGTTGTGCACCCTAGCAGCAACATGGGGGTGATGACCAACCTTGATGGACTTGCTCATTCCATTAGTGCAACAATCAGGTACAATACTTTATTTTTCTTCTTTAAGGATATGATTTCTCTCTCATCACATTCAATTTAGATCAATGTATACCATAGAAACAATGTAAAGACTAACAAACTTCTGTGGGGGTTGGGGGAGGGAAGCAAGATTAGGGGGAAAATTGTAAAAAAATTCAAAATAATAAAAAATAAAAATAAAAACAAAATGAGCTTATACTGGGGAGACAAAAGTACATATGAAACTATATATGACCCAAATATAAAATTAATACAAATGCACTCAAAGTAGCTAAATATAAGGAAATGGAGGAAGAGTACTCATAAGTGGGGGGAATAAAGAAAGAATATATGCAGAAGATGGTGTTTGAGCTGCATTTTAAAGGAACAGAAGAACTCCATATATGGGAAATAGTGCAATCACATGGGAATGAAAAATGGTAGAGGCTGAGATAAGGTCATTTTAGTTGGGTCACGGCATAAAGAAGGGGAAGTACTATCCATTGAGGTTGGAAAAATAAGTTGGGACTAGGTCATGTAGGACTTCAAAAACTAATAAAAAAGAATCTTTATTTTATCTTGTGACAATAGAACCCCATTGGATCTAACTGAGCAGAAGAAGAATAAGGTCAAATCTGTGCTGAAGGGAAATTACTTCAGCAACAGTGTATACTGGAGCCTTGAGGTGAGATCAATTAGGGAGAAGAGATGAGGAGTTAACTAAGATGGTAGTAAGGAGAGAAAGGATCAGATAAATAAGTTGTAGTGAAGGTAGAAATGGCAAAATTTGACAACTTCTTGGCTATATGGGGTCAGGACAAGTGAGGAGTCAAGGATAATGTTGGTAAACTGAAAGAATGGTTGTGTCTTTGATAGAAAGAAATCAAGAATTTTGGAAAAGGGGAGTGTTTAAAAGGAAAGATAATAGGTTCATTATTAGACAAGATGAGTTGAAGACGTTTCTGGGATATTAAATTTGAAATGTTCAATAGGCAATTGGTGATGCAGATTAGAATTCCAGGGAGAGAATGGGACTAAATATACAGATCTAGGAGTCATCTCTATAAAGGTGATAATTAAACTTATGAGAACTAATGAAATTATCAAGGGAAAGGGCATAAAAGGGAAGAGAAAGGACTTAGGTACCTACAGTGGACATATCACCACCTTCAAATCCTGCTTCTATCACCAACTTGTAACCCTAGACAAATGACTTAAGCTCTCTCGGCCTCAATTTTGAGGAGCTAGGTGACTCGGTGGATAGAATACCAAGCTTTGAGTCAGGAAGACTCATTTTCATGAGATCAAATCGAGCCTCAGACACTTACTAGCTGGGGGAAAGTCATATCACTCTCTTTGTCTCAGTTTCCTTATCTGGCAAATGAGCTGGAGAAGAAATGGGCAACTATTCCAGCTTTTGCCAAGAAAACTTTAAATGTGGTCATGAAGAGTCAGCCATGACTGAAACTACCAAACAACAACAAGGTTCCTTCAAACTCTAAATCTATGATGCTATTTTGAGTGTGTCCACAGTATCATGTATCAGCTGGCATTAAGATGAGGTGGAAGTAGTTGGTTGGCATGATTATATACATGATATTTGTCAGGTTCTGAACTGTTCTTCAATCTTCAACCAGAGTCAGAGGACATGGGTTTGAAAGTCATGTCTTTTGACTTTACTTTCTTTATCTTCAAAAAGAAAAGAGGTGATTGGACCAAGTAATTGTTAAGGATCTTTCAGTTTTAAATTTAGAAAATTATAATCCTCTAAACGTTTGACAAAGAATTCCCAAGAGTAAATAAGGCAGGGGGGTTAGGTGGCGCAGTGGATAAAGCATCGGCCCTGGAGTCAGGAGTACCTGAATTCAAATCCAGCCTCAGACACTTAATAATTACCTAGCTGTGTGGCCTTGGGCAAGCCACTTAACCCCATTTGCCATGCAAAAACCTAGAAAAATAAAAATAAAAATATAAAAGTAAATGAGGGAGCTAAAGTTATTGAGCATGAAATTGTCCTTGTCCTCATAACAGAGTCATTACTGACCAGCCCTTCTCTGATTTCCATCCCTGAAGTTTATGATGCAATCCAATCCAGGAGACTTTCACAAGGAATACACATAATTCAGGGGAGCACAAACATATTCACCTGAGGAGCACCACCCAGGTAACTGGATTTCCCAAGACTGCAGAATGACATCTCTCTTGCTGCTCTTACTCTCTCTTCTATCAAGACACTCAGATCTATGATATTTAAAGTCTGGGAAAGGAAGTATCAGTCTAGTGGTTTAGACTCCCTCTACTTTTGTAAGCTACCTATAGGAGTAGGAGAACAGCACCTGATTAGGGCAATTGTCTTCATGCCCTACGAATCTTTTCTCTGGCTTATAGATTAGGACAAAAAATGAAATTGTCTTACATGCTATTATCAGCCAGATAGATGAAAGCAGAGACCATATCTTATACTTCTCTCCCTCTCATTGTTTGGTAATACAGAAAATATTAATGATGAACATTTATAACACTTTAGTTTTGTTTGAAAAATGCTTTACCAGACTTTTCATTTGATTCTCACAACAACCTTGTGAGATAGGGTATTATTGTTATTATTATTATTATTATTATTATCATCCTTTTTTACAAATGAGGAAACTGATACTGAGAGACCATTGGCAAGTGTCATGCAATTATTAGAAGTCTGAGGCAGGATTCACACACTTTCTGACTCTAAGTACAGAATTCTACTGCATCATCTAGATGGCTTCTTGTTGATTGAACTGTAATTTCCAAATAATAATTGAGCTTGCTTCCAAAGATATCTGACTAAAAAAAGAAGTGAGATCTATTTTGTAGATTTTTAAAAATGTATTTCTTTCTGATTTTTAAATTTAAGATCCAGTATACCTTTATATCCACCATGCAGGTAAGAACAAGAACTTTTACATCTCTCACTGTGTTCTGCCTAACCCCACAAGTGGCATCAGCATTGCTTCCAGTTGGAGAGGGTTACTATCTTGAGGTTTTCATTTCAGGGAGGAATCTCCAACTGGACCAAGTAGCACATTCCTAAGAGTTCATGTGTGTCTGTAACAGGGCTTGGCAGAGATTTCTAGGCAAAGGCCCATTCAGGGTCCAGAGAGAGTTTTACAATTTGCATTATCATCTTGGGTGGAACCTATATGGTATTAACATTCCTGGCCTAAAGCAGCATCTTCCCTAGGAAAAGACAATATTCAAGATGCAGACTATTGACTACCATTCTTAAACAAGGCAACCTAAAGAGAAACAGAACCCCAGAGTCTTGAACCACAAGACATTGGGACTCTTAGTGTGGACCACATTTTCTTAATTTACTACCTACTTAGACTCATCTCCTAGCCAAAATCCTCCATTCCCCTCTGGGCCAGAAATATGATCAGGCTCCACAATGTAATATACATGATTTGTATTCCCATCCATCCTTCCCTTTCCTCAGGTATGTCAGAGATACTTTGACCATTACCATATGCATCCCAAACACATGTATTTAGAAGGATCCCTTCTAAGAGCGATCTACTTTGATTTGAGCATGGTAAATCTTGCTCCAGTCCTGGAGATGAGACTGGCACAACTGAGGCAGGTGAAGTCTTCTGATATCACATTGTCTGGTTGGTCTCATGGGCTCTGAAAACTCAGGAGTCAGATTGAGTCTAGGGACATGTAGACTGAAGAGGGTGTTTTGTGATCTTTATGATTCTTCCAGTAGACTACAAGCTTCGTGAAGGCAGAAACAGTGATTTTGTATCTTTTTTAGTCAGTGCTCTGTGATGCAGATATCTGATAAATGTTTGCTAATGATTTCTTTTTGTTATTTTTTGGTCTATGATTTCAGTGGGTTAGGGAATTCTCAGTGAGGAATTTCCTTCTACCAATGCAAAGCTATAACTTTTGAGACACTGAATCTCAGAAAGTGGTCTGGGACACTGGGAAATTGTCATTTGCTCAGGGACACACAATCTAGATTTTCCTAACTCCAAGGATGGGTCTCCATAAGCCATGTTGTCTTTCCTGGCTGAATTTATTTGTGTTTAACTTGTTAGCTTAAAGAGGCAGCTTGTTTCTCTAATCTGCCTTTCCAAATTTATTAACTCTTACTCCTTTTCCTGCAGTCTTACAATCCAGACTTTTTGCTGTTACTCACATCTGACAGCCTATTTCTTGTCTTTGCATCATGGCCTGTCTCCTAAACCTGAAATCTACTATAAGAAGAAATTCTTAGAAACCCTAATTTCTTTCATAGGTTTTCCTGATGTTCCTCTCCCAAATAACCTTGAATTTAATTTGGAAATATCTTGTATTGCTTTTTTTTGTTTAGTCATTCCAGTCACATCCAACCCTTGTTTGAGGTTTTCTTGGCAAAGATACTGGAATGGTTCACCATTTCCTATTTCAGTTCATTTGACAGATGAGGAACTGAGGCAAATAGCGTTAAGTGACTCACCCAGATAATAGGTCTCCTAATTCCAAAGTCTGATGCTCTAATCACTGTCCTATCTAAGTGCCATACATCTTATCTATAATTGTCTGTATATGTGTTTCTACAGATGTATATATAAACACACCCTTCCCATTCCTTTGAACTATAGAATAGATACATATATATTTCTTGATTTGAGAGATTTTTTTTCATGTTTGCTTAAGTATTTATGGTGATTAACAGTGTCTCTCACATAGAAATGGTTGGTTAACTGATTAAACCTTTGTTGAGTAACCAGAACTCACAACATAGTTACCTGAAAATCATAGGATCACAAATTTAGTATTGGCAAGGTTCTCTGAGGTCATCCCATCCATTTTACAGATGAGGAAGCTGAATCATAGAGAGGTTAATGACTTCCTCAGGATCAGAAAAGTAGTAATGGGGAAGAGCTGGAATTTACATCCTGACCCCTTGACCCCAAATTCAGTACTTTTTTCAACCATCCCATGTCCTGTGTCACTATCCCACATTTGTATTTTGAGTTCCAAAAGTTTGTGATAACAATCATATGTTTAAAAATCCAACACAAAGCAACATGTATTTATTAAGCCCTTAAATTGTTCAAAAGAGTGTCAGTTCAGGAGAATCTGAACTTCAGTTGCTGGAGCCACTTGAAGCAATCATATTTTTCTGATGCTCAGTCTCATGGTAAAGTTGGGGTGGGCTGTTCTGCTCTTATCACTCCTTTCATCCTTTCCTTTGTGGGTGTGAATTTCTGGAGTGTGTTGAAAGGAGCAAGCTGGTCGTCCTCCCCTAGTGTGAACTGCAGGACTAGCTGGGGACATTCCACATTCTCCTTCAGAAGGGGGTCCAGGAACTCTCCAACTAAGGCTGAGCACAAGAAAATTCTTCCTCTCATTCTTCTATTTTTTTAAATAAGGGGAGTGCTGTACCTTTAAATTCTGAAAGTGAAATTGGCTCAGATAGGATAGCAGTGAAAAGGTCCAGCCCCTAGAAGAGAGAATAGCTTCAGATTCTCCATCCCCAGACACTCCAAAGGAACAGGCAGCCTGGCTGGACCCTGGGACAGCCTCCTGGCAGTATGGCAACAAAACTCCTGACCCTCTTACTCTTCCTGATCCTCTACCTGGCCAACCCCACCACAGGCGGCCGGAAGCTCCTGGTGTTTCTACTGGATGGCTTTCGCCATGACTACATCAATGATGAAGCCCTGGAATCCTTGCCTGGGTTCAAAGAGATTGTGAGCAGGGGAGTGAAAGTTGATTACTTGACCCCGGACTTTCCCAGCCTTTCCTACCCTAACTATTACTCCCTAATGACAGGTAAGTCTCCTTGGTGGGGAAGGGTTTGCCTCAGACCCTCAAATTTCATGCATTCGGGGGTTTGCTTTTCAGGACCCTCATAAATGTGAGTGTCAAATATTTGTTTTGCTCCTCCAGGGTTCCTGGGGGGTTACTTAGCTGAAAGGATGTTCTCTGCCCTGATGGTGTTGCCTTCCACTTGAGACTTTGGAGTTCCCTTTCAATCACAACATTGAGGAAAAGACCAGGGGAAAACTGGTGACAATCAGTTGGACCAGGCTTTTTTGGTCTTTTTTACCAGTTAAGGCCTCTGTTGTCTAAATTGGAATTTTTAGACTGAATGGAGTACACTTAATTTCAGAATTTCTCCAACCCAACTTGGAGCCAATCACTGACTGTCTTGTTATAGCCTTCACTTATTTCTAGAATATGGAGTTTTAAGAGGTATATCCAGGGCTCCTTAGATAGCATAACTTAAAGTAGAATTTTTGCCTAATGATCTTTCATCTCTGGGACAATTTGGGTAAGAAAAAGAAGTATTGTACAATTCAAAAAATATCTACATTTGTCATTACTTGCCACTGAAATAAGCACTAAAAGATGTCCTTATTTGGGAAAATGGATCTGTTTGGAGGAGCTGCCTGCAGGTTGGGCATTTTCTGATTTGCACCTATCCCAAATAACAGAGGTATTCTGGGATTAGGCTTCTCCAGGATTTCTGGCTGTCCTTTATGGCAACCTTGGCAGAAGTTAAATGCTTTCAGAATTTAACTTATATCTGTACTCTCATCCCTGAAAGGACAATATCTGGTAAAGAAAAACAGTACCTAAGTCAGGGTCTTTGCCCACTGGGAAGTCAGGAAAGGGTGTTGACTGATTAACTGACTAGTGGGGGTGCATTAAAAGCCCTCACCCACTATAGAGACCTCTCTCAGAGGAGTAGCCAACCATACTTACGTGCTCAGGAATACTGGTGCAATTTATAAGTCCACACCTGGAATCTTGGATTTAGCTAGAAGACCTTAGAGATCATTAAATTCACTCCAATTTTAAATATAAAAGAACTGAGATCCAGTGATATAAAAGTGACTTACTTGCTCAGGAGGTGAGAGAAGGAAACTAATAAGGATTGAGTTATCATCTACAGCATACCAGACATTTGGTTGTGATTTTTACAAATTTTATCTCATTTGATGCTCACAACTCTAACAAAGTAAAAGCTATTATTACCCTCCATTTTACACATGAGAAAACAAAGGCAGAAGTCAATGATTTGTCCAGGGTTGGACACCTAACAAGTATGTTTGAATGATTTAGAAAATTTGATCCACTGAATCTGAGTCCAGCTATCTCTAAAGATAACTACCAGTTATAAAGCACTTTAAAAACTGCAACGCTAGTTTTCATATAATAATAGGAAGAATGCATTTAATATAAACCTTTAGCATATAAATAAATTCAGATCTCACTGAATCCAGGTCGGGGTTCAATTCATTATATTAACTAGTTGTCTTTATTATCTCATTTGATCCTCCCAATAACCATATTAGGGAGTGGCTTTATTGCTCCTGTTTTACAAAGAGGAAGTAGACCAAGTGGGTTAAGTGACTTGCTCAGGGCCACATGCCTAGTGAGTATCTGAGTCAGGATTTGAACGCAGGTTTTCCTGACTCCATCTGAGTTTAGTGCTCTAACCACTACTCCACGTTTGCTTCTTAAAGGCTTGTGAAGAGTGCTGTAGAAAGACTTGGAACCCATGGACCTCTTCAAGTTCACATTCCTGCTCAATCATTTACTATCTATTTGACTTTGGGCTTATCACTTTCAAAGTCTCATCTGTAAAATGCCAGGGTGCTGTACAACAACAATCTATGATTCCCTGAACTTATGAACGGCATGTTAAGGAGAGCAAAAGCTTTTGTGGAAAACCAGAACTGAAGGGATTTCTTCATGGGCAGTGATTCCTTGACTAATTGATATACTTTGCCTCTGGCCTAACAAATGAGGTCTTTAAGATAAACACACTAACAAGACTCCTCTTTTCCTTAAATGCAATCAGTTGGCACGTTCATAAGCCAACACAATCCCTTGCCTCAAAGCCCATTCACCAGTTTTTCAGGGACCAACAGCTACTGCTGTTTGTGTGGCACAAGCCCGGTCTCAGTTCTCTGCCCATAGAGTTTCACAAAAAAACAAAATCTCCCCCTCTTCTCAGCAGGCTTTCAGTGCCGGGCCTGAAGAGAAAGACTCATATGTGGCCACGTGCTGGGCTCTTGATCCAAATGAAAACTAAACAAACCCCATTCCAGTGAGGGAGCCCCCAATAAAGAGATAAAGAAGCATTAAGAAAAAAGTCCCACAAAGAAATCAAGTCTGTGACATTATCCTTTGTTTCTCAGCCCTCGTTCTTGAATTTGGCAGGAGCAAGGAACCAGACAAAGCCCCTCTGTCCCACAGGGACAGTCCTGCTTGGCATGGCCTGCTTTAGAAAGACCAATAGTGTGCCAAGGATCTGGGGATGGGGAGACAGTCTAGTTTCCCTGAAAATCGGATGTAGATTTCTCTCCAGTTTCCAAACTGAGCCTTCACCACAAAGTCAATACCATTATAACCTAGAAAACAGAAAAGCATAATTATGGTTGTGGAGAGGAAACCCCGTGGGTCTGATAATGCAGCCCATCCCAAAGGAGCATCTGAATTGAAGGGAAACTTTTGCCAGAGCTCCTCTTTCCTATTTTCTTCAATACCAATGCTAGATATCAATAGTGGAAAGAGCATTGGCTAAAGAGAGATCATAGAATCTAGAGCAAAATGGAACTTCTGATGCTATCTATCTAGCCCAAGCCCCTCATTTTTAGACAAAGGAAACTGAGGCACAGAGATGTAATATGATTGGTTCAGAATGACCTAGCTGGTTTCTGAACCAAAGTTTGAGCCTCAGTCTTTCCATGTCACATAGAAGGCTTTGGGTTCCAATCCAACTGGGCAAGACACTTAACTTCTCTAGACTTCAGTTTCTTCATTTGTAAAATGAAAAGGTTGGGATAGATGGTCTCCGAGGCCCCTTCCAACTCTATGATCCTACAATCTTTGTTTGGATATTCTGAGTCTGATCCCTCTCCTTTGTATTGCCCACACATTGCTTTTCTATGTCATTCAGGCAATGGCTCCTAGGGTCACCCCCAGGCTGAACTGATACCATTTCTCTTAAGTATATTCTCTGATTCTGCTATCTGAAATTTTAAAGACTTCTTTCCCACAAGAAGGGGAAAAAAAGACACTCAGGAATGGTACTCGAACATATGGTTTGAACATTTGGTGAATACTTTATGTTACAATGAAAAGACTTGCCCCAGACCCTTTTAGGTGTCAAATGAAACTCCACTCTAGGACACCCCAGTACTTAGCCAAAGAGAGTGAGACCCCAGATGACTATTAGCTGCAGAAGACTATGTAGCTCATTCTCTCTTTACTGATCCTTAGGGAGATAATGTGTCATGGGGGAAAGTGGATTAGGCTGTGAGTCAGAAGACTTAGATTTTCACCATAACACTCTTACTAACTAGTTGGGTAAAAAGTACTAAACCTCTTTGGACATAACAGAGAGACAGAGACAGAGACAGAGACAGAGACAGAAATAGAGATATAGATAGAGACAGAGAGAACTGTCTGAAAATACTGAGCTATCTCCAAGGATGGTGGATCCCCTTTATTGAAGTTTTGCACTAGAGGCTGGGTGACTACTTGTGGGGATATAATGAGAAATCATTCAGTTAGGGCTTGCACAAGACATCCTTTCTTATACTTGTATCTTTTCCAAAGTCTGAGATTTTTACAAATGATCTCAATTTAATAGTGTCATCATGGATTCAGTGTGATGCGGTAGAGCACTGGACCTGGGGTCAGGAAGATCCAAATTCAATCATAGCTATGGGATTTGGGGCACATCATTTAATCTGTCTGCCTGGGTTTCCTGTTCTAAAAACTGAGGATTATAATAACACCTGCCTCTCATTGTTCTTGTGAGGATAAAATGAATTAATATTTGAAAAGATTTTTGCAAACCTTAAAAACTGTATTAATGCTAGCTATTGTTATAAATAACAAATAATACTGACTTCAAATCCTGTTTCTGACACTTATTGCATATATGGCTGTGGCAAGTCATTTAACCTTTTTGATTCTCAATCTTCTCATCTGTAAAATGGAGATAATCATTATGTTACCTATTTTATAGTAATGGGAGGATTAAGCTAGGTTGAGATTCAATAACACAATTTTCCTTTATCAGACACATATTCCCTGACTCCAGGAAAATTCACTGGCTGTCCTCTATGCCTGGAACTCTCTCTCTCTGACTGTTTTCAAGCCTCAGCCAAAAGTCTGACCTCTGCATGAAGCCTTTCCTGATTCCCCCTTCATTGCTAACCTAACCCCTCTTAGTGCTTTCCACCTGTTTTCTTCTGTTTATTCTGTCTGTGGTCCAGTGGACAGAGCTTTGGGCTTGGAGTCAGGAAGATTCATCTTCTTAAGTTTAAATCTATCCTCAGACACTTACTAGCTATGTGACCCTGGGCAAGTCACTTCACCTCGTTTGCCTCAGTTTCCTCATCTGAAAAAGGAAAAAGTAAATTATTCCATTCTCTTTGCCTAGAAAACCCCAAATGGGGTCATGGAGAATCACGCACAACTGAAAAACCTGAATAATAAGATTCTGACTGTATCTTCTCTGTAACACAGTTTTTCACATGTTAGCCCTCCCATCAGACTGTGAGCTCCTTAAGACTGAAGAATGTCTTCTGCCTTTCTTTGTATCTCTGGAACTTGCCTTTTGCCTTCCTTTGTATATCTAGAACTTGTCCACTACCTTTTTTCTTTTGTATCTCTGGAACTTGCTTTCACCTCCCTTTGTATCTTTGGAACTTGCCTTCTGCCTTTCTTTATATCTCGGGAACTTGCCTTCTACTTTCCTTTGTATATCTAGAACTTGTCTTCTACCATTCTTTGTATCTCTGGAACTCTTCTCCTACCTTCCTTTGTATCTCTGGAACTCCTCTTCTACCTTCCTTTGTATCTCTGGAACTCACCTTCTACTTTCCTTTGTATATCTAGAACTTGTCTACTACCTTTCTTCCTTTGTATATCTAGAACTTGTCTACTACCTTTCTTTCTTTGTATCTCTGGAACTCCTCTTCTACCTTCTTTTGTATCTCTGGAACTAGGTGCTTAATAAATGATTATTGTTGTTAAGTGACTGCTTTTACAATATCCTGTCTAGCACTAGCTTCTCAGGGAAGACATTCAGAAAGGTAAGTTTTCATAAAATCATAGATTCTTTCTTTTTCTTTACTCTGTTCCCTTTACCACACTTCCCCACCCGGTATCTAAAGGTTTTTTTTTAATTAAAAATTTTATTTGAGTTTTACAATGTTTCTCCCAATCTTACTTCTCTCCTTCCACCCCCCCACCCCCCCCACGGAAAGCAATCTGTCAGTCTTTACTTTGTTTCCATGATGTACATTGATACAAATTGAGTGTGATGAGAGAGAAATCATATCCTTAAGGAAGAAACAAAAAGTATAAGAGATAGCAAGATTAGACAATAAGATATGTTTTTTTTCTGAATTAAAGGGAATAGTCCTTGTACTTTGTTCAAACTTCACAGCTCTTTCTCTGGATACAGATGGCATTCTCCATTGCAGACAGCCCAATGTCTAAAGGTTTTATTTTCTCCTCTATTTGATTGCAAGCTCCCAAGAGACAGGTTCAAGGTTTCAGGACTTCCTCATCCACCTCTATTTAAGCTTCTAGTACATCCCCAGGAGATCAGTCCATGTGGTCATTTGCAGAGCTGGCTGCTTCCTCCTTTACCTTTATTGTTCTCAGTCATGTCTGACAGATCTCTAAGATCATTTCACAAAAGGGGAAACCGAGGCAAACAGAGTAAAGTGACTTGGCTAGGAATCTACAGCTAGTATGTCTGAACTGTAAGAAGTCAACTCCAGGCCCTGCACTCTACTATACTATGGCGCCACCTAGTCGTCCCTCAGGGGCCAGCTACTATGTTGTAAAAAAGGTTGAGATCTTCACCAAAGAAGCAGCTAAATTACGTATTGTGAATTGAAAGAAGCATTAGACGACCTAGCTAGCTATCCAGATGACCTTGATGTCTTAGTGAAGTTTTAATTTGAAATACTTCATAAATATGTTTCCCAAAGACTTACCCAAAAAAACCCTCATTAGAAAGGTTATGTGTATTTCTTTCACACTTAATTTTGTGACTTTTGAAAAAGTAAGCTTTTAATTTTAATTTTGAGGTACGCATTTTCAAATGAATGGGTGAGAGGAGGTCTTTTTATTGGAACATCTTGGTCACGTGATCTATCTCCATTAAATTGGTTCTTGTGGGGTCACTTTAGGATCAGTATGTTTCAGAAGCTCTCTCTTTGGATGACCTTAAGGCTAGGATAACAAATGAAATTGTTTCAGTTAATGAGTAGCAACTGGCAAGATCAAAACTGAATAGAGTGAGGAATAGTATTAGACTGTGTTTATATTGAATTTTAATAATAAACATCCATTTTAAATATTTTGAATAATCACCCTTTCAGATGGTGTTGTAAATTTGTTTCATTTATACTTTTTGTTTTTGCAAGGCAATGGGGTTAAGTGGCTTGCCCAAGGCCACACAGCTAGATAATTATTAAGTGTCCTAGGAAGGATTTGAACTCAGGTACTCCTGACTCCAGGGCCGGTGCTCTATCCACTGCACCACCTAGCCTCCCCTCATTTATACATCTGAAGTTATTAAAGCTTAAATTCATACTAAGACTTTTGAGCCATCTGTATAGATGATAAAACATAAGCACTTGTTCAGTGGTTGTCAGTTGTGCCTGACTTTCTGTAATCTCAATTTGGGATTTTCTTGGTAAAGATACTGGAATGGGTTGCCATTTCTTTCTCTAGCTCATTTTACAGATGAAGAAACTGAGGCAAATGAGTTAAATGACTTGCCCAGAGTCACATAACTAATAACTGTCTGAGGTCAGATTTGAACTCAGGAAAAGGAGTCTTCCTGACTACAGACTTGGTCTTCTATTCACTGGACTTCCTAGTGTCCCCTGGCTCCAGATAGGATAAGGTAAAAACTAAGGGATAAAGTTTATTTTGTTCAATCCCAGATAGCAGTGTGTGTGTGTGTGGGGGGGTGGAAATTGGAAGGGAAGTGTGGATTCTGCAGAAGAAAAACTTTCTCAACTCTGAGAACTCTCCAAAGTGCAAAGAACTGCCTCCAGGGATGGTAGGTTCCCCTTTATTGAGGATCTTTACTGGAGGCTATGACCTCTTATGGGGGTTGTAAGGAGGAATGTTCAGTTAGAGTTTGCACTTGGTCTCCTTTCTAGAGGTTAAGTTTCTTACACATTTAATGGTCTTCCTTTAAAACATTTTTATCTCCTTGAGCAGCCCATTGCTCTTTTGGATAACTCCAACACATAGGAAATTTTTCCTAATAAGAAGCCAAAATCTTCCACCCTGATACTTTTCACCCATTAGTTCTTCCCTAATGTCTCTTCCACATGATAGCAGTTTAAATACTTGAGAAGAAATCTCTGGGACAATGTGTGTGTAGGTATTTGGGGAATGGAGGAGATACTGCTCTCTGGGGTGGTTGGGGAAATCAGGTGACAGGTGTACAAACACATCAGTTCTCTATTTGGCCCAGCAGAATGGGATCATGGATAGGTGGCTGCACCTGAGTCAGAAGACCTAGATTCCTAGCCTACTCTTTGAACACCAGCCTAAGTCCTCAGAGCCACGTTTTCCTAGTGTATAAAAGTCCTGCAAGGTGCTTGCCCCCATCTCCCTTCATTAGGTGAGTGCTCAGCAATCCTTACAGTTTTATTAAAATGGAAATTCTTTGCCTCTGCTAATCACCTTCCAAACAACAGGTAACTTGTTCTGTGTCCTTGACATTCCCTAAGATACATGTGTCAATCAGATATGTGTCAATTGAAATGTCTTCCAGACAGGGAAGTTTTCCTTTGAAAGGAGCACTACAGTGAATTTTAAAATAAAACTAATTTCAAATTTAATTTTATAATTCATTTAATTCTTAAAATCAAAGCTTTAATTTTAAATTTAAATGAAAAACTGTTTCAAATTTGTTTGATTAAAATTTAATCAAATTAATTTTAAAATGAAATTTATTTTAAATTTAAAAATTTAAATTTAAATATGAAGATTTTTAAAAGAAGGCACAGAAAAGTTACATGCTTTAATGGAGAGTATTAACAAAAACGTCTGTGGCAATCAAGCAAACTTTTATTAAGTATCAACTACATTCCAATGGGGATACAAAATGACCTCTGCCCTTCTGGCAATACTGAAAACTCATAAAGTGTAGTCTTGGAGGAGAGCATACTAGCAGTTGGGCCTGGGGCAGCCCAGGCCTTATGCCAATGGAAGTGCTGGAGTCAAGGCTTGGAGAAGAAATCTCATGGAAGCGAAGTCCCCAAGAGTCAGAAACCTGGAGCATCTCTTCCCCTTAACTGCTGCTTAGGGATGGAGGCATCTTTCCTTTCTGTATGGTCATGTAAGAGAGTTGGACCCTCTAACAATGACTCTGAGGGATCCCCAGGAAGTCCAGGGGTAAAAAGGAAGACCTCAAATAATAGATTTTATTATTTGAGTGCCTTATTCATTCTCCACTCAGAGTGCAAAACAAGAAAAAATGGTAGTCAGATACTCCTGGTAGTGTATGTCCTAGAAGTCACTCCTAGAAGTTGCAGATGAGAAGGACAGGTAATAATAAATAATGTGATAAGCACTTTATAATTAACTTCTCCTTTAATCCTCACAAAAATCCTGTGAGATAAGTAATAATAATAATAATAATAGCAACAATAACAACAGAAACAACATTTTTCTAATCCTTGGCATTGTGCCAAGTGCTTCACAATTATTTTCTCTTGTGATCCTCACTCACAAGAAACCTGGGAGGTAGGTTGTAATTCATAGTAATAATAATAATAATAACATTTATAAAAGAATTACTGTATGTGAGGTATGGTGCTAAGCACTTTAAAATTATCTCATTTTATCCTCACAACAACCCTGGGAAGTAAGTACTGTTATTATCCATATTTTATAGATGAGGAAATTGAGGCAAACAGTAGTTAAAGCCAGATTTGTATTCTGATCTTCTTGATTACACATATAAAGGAAACTTTAATTTCCTATGTTCCAAAGTGGTCAGAGGATAATTCTTTGGAATTGAAGTCAGAGTGGGGACCCACTAATCAGAGGATGGATGCTCGGATTGGGATGTTTGAATGGGTTGGCAAACTATTGAGCTAAACAGAGATAAACTTGAGAAACACAGAGAAACATGAGAAGTCTTGCTTTACTTGAGTCAGACCAGTAAACAAACACAAGAGAGCACTGACTAGAGTCATAATAATTTAGAGAACACTTAATTGAAGTCAGATTCAAAGTCTTGTTAATGGCCAATCTTGATGTTTGGAGAAAAGGAATTGGAGTCAGTGGGCTGGAATTCAAGTACATTCTGTTACTGTCCATTTATTGACTTTGATTTTTGACAAGTCACCAATGCTTCTAGGTCTTGTTTTCCCTTCTGTAATTAAGTGAGGTGATCTGCTGAGATCTTTTCTAAATCAAAGTCTATGATTCTTTTAGAGGTCAGATAGAATTATGAGACTGGTTGGTTTTCCTTTTATATGATGGTCTTTAAACTCTTTGAGAAGGGATGGGTACACTATATGGAAATGATTGATTAAAAAAAAGACATCTATAAAACTCGCTTAAAAGCACAAATCAAATAAAACAAGACCTAAATAGGTTTTGAAGTAAATTCATAATTTGGTGAGAGATCTGGGTCAAGGGATGATTTTGTTTTATCCCTTCTGGTCTTTTAAACACACATAAAAACCAATCCCAACTGACTGCTTTTAAAAGGAAATTAAACCATAAGTTCTCTGATCACAGCCAGGCTCTGGCAACAACCTCCACCTAAGTCATTACTGAGTTCAGGCTTAGTCCTTTTGAGTGTTCAGAACCTTGCTCATTCACTGTGGCTGGGAAGCAGTGGTGAAATCCCAGAAGGCCAAAAAACAACCCTACACTCCATCTCTGCTTTGGCCCTTCAAGGTCAGTCTTTGTTGCCCTTAGGCAAGTGAGAAGTTGGAAGAGGACATGAGTCAGCAGAGCACTTGAAAAGAAGGTCCAGATGCAGGTAATTAGTGTTGGTCCATAACCAAAATGAGAATATTTTTGAGTTTGTATTCTGAGCCTCCAGCAATTTGTCCACCCCTATCAGCCTTCCATCTTCTCTCATTTCTATGCCCCTGCCACCTATGCTCTGTCTGTGTACCTTTTGCTTTTCTAATTCAGCTCAGTGGAATGTAGATACCTTTGGAAGCCAGGATTAGTATAGTGACTGTTAATCTATTAGAGTAGATTCCTTCTTCCTTCTTTCTTTTCTTTTTCCCTCCTGTTCTTTCTCCTTCCCTCCTTCTTTCCCTTGCTTTCCTCCTTCCTTTCCTTCCCCTAGGCCTGTTACATAGTTAGTATTTTATAAATAGTTTTGCTGTTTGACTGAAGACAAGATATGGTAATGATTGTGACAATAGACATGGTGGTGTTTCTCCATCTTTCCAGTCAGTAGTAGTATTGTCATTGTAGTAGGGATAACAATATATGCCTATAAGGAGGCAGCATGATAAATTTGGAATTGAAGAACATGGAAAAAAATTCCAACTGTCACTTGTGACCATGGGAAAGAAATCTTTAAATTTCTGGTCCTTGATTTATTCATCTGTAAAAATGAGACAATTTAAATGTTGAAAATTGTTTTTACATGTAATTGGAAAAACAATAAAATATTCAAAGTGAAAAATGAAGCAATTATACATAGCTGCTAACTTATGATGGCTATCACCCTTTATGGCATTTGTTGGCTTACTGATGAGGTCAGTGAAGGATAGGAAAAAAGAGTCATACACTTTCAGGAGAACCTTGGGTTCTGCTCCTTCTTCCAGCACTTACTAGCTCAGAGCCCATAGACAAGTCATTGAATCTTTGTAAGTCTCAGTTTCCTCATTTGTAAAAAATATGCCATTGGACTTTTAGTTCTGAGGGTATGATCTTTAATATCTTATATATCTTTTGAAGATTTACTGATGGCCAGAGGGGTTCACTGAGAACAATCCTGGTTTGAATTGCATCTTCACCATATATTTGTTGTGTGTCCATTGATAAAGTCATTGCCTATCCTTGAGTCTCAATTTCCTCACCTGCAAAATGAGGATAATAAAACCTGAAGTACCTCTACCTTATAGCGCTATTGTGAGAATAAAATGAGGCCATGTAGTTAAAGTGCCTAATATTTGACACTATATAAACAGAATGATTCCTTTGGAATAGTACATATGCTTCAGATCAATTTTTACTCATTTGTTTATTTAATAATCACTTATTAAGCCCCTGCTGTGTCAGGCCCTAAGCTAAGTTCTAGAGATATAAAGGTAGATTATGATATGGACTCTGCTTATAGAGAATCTATAATCTAAAGGGAGAACTGGTGAATTCACAAATATTTATGATAGAAGAGGTGAAGTTAGTACCAAAGAGAGTCATAAACATCCTAGGAAAGTGAGCTCACTTCCATTTGGAAGGGTCAAGGAAGGATCATACTCATAATCAAGTCAATTATTTTGTAGAAGAGGAAACAGACCCAAGTCAAGTAATTTGTCCATGTCTACAGGGTTAGTTGTCTGAGGCAGGATTAAAAACTGTATCCTCCACAACACTGTGTTTAGCCTTATATCTTCTACACCATGGTATATGAACCCTGAGTAGTCAACACACCCTAAAGAACAGCAATTATCATTGACACAAGAACTGTGTGGTGCAATTTAAAAAAATGATAAGTAAGCCAAATCTTGTTGATGCTCCTTGATCCCTGAGAGTGAAACAACTTTTCCTCTCTGGAAACCATTAACCTCCTCAAAGGTCTTTACATCCTGGATAGAATTCCCTGAAATGACCTTTAGTACTTTTTAGGTTCTTCTAAATCACTTCCCTTCCTTGTCCTGTTGTGGCTTACTCCCTGAGACTCATCTTTTCCTTAATTAGCGGTCCTTAAAACTTTGTCAGGCTAGCTAGGTTGAATAACATAGAGTGCTGGACCTTTGGTAAGTCAGACAGTCAATAAATATTTGTATCAGCCACTGTCCTAAGTCCAGAAGAGCTGAGGTAAATCCTGTCTTAGACACTTACTAGCTGTGTTACCCTGGGAAAATCACTTAACCACTGACTGTCTCAGTTTCCTACTCTGTAAAAATTAGCATAATAGCACCTACATCCTAGGATTGTTATGAAGACCATATGAGCTAATTTGTAAAGCTCTTTTTTTTAGATTTTTCAAGGCAATGGGGTTAAGTGGCTTGCCCAAGGCCACATGGCTAGGTAAGTATTAAGTGTCTGAGGTTGGATTTGAACCCAGGTACTCCTGACTCCAAGGTCAGTGCTCTATCCACTGCGGCACCTAGCCACCCCTATAAAGCTCTTTACAAACCTTAAAATGCCAAATAAATGTTGGCTGTTGTTATGGTCACACACTTCAACAGGCCCACCAATAGAACCAGATCATTTTGTACAAGAGGCAAAGAGTGCTAGGGGACTGAAGCACCTGACTCATGATCATATGGACAGTAAATGACCAAGATCGTACTTGAGCCTAGAGTTAATAATATTCTTTCTACTGTACCACACTGCCTCTCTAAGGAAGACATCATGGAGGAGCAGGCACCTTGTAACAATGAACTCTTATTTGGGTTTCTGATAACAGAAATAGTAGACTCTCAAAACATTTATTAGAAACATTGACTATCTGTCTAGCTATGTTTAATATCTACCTACCATCCATCTTCTATCTTTATTCATATCTGTGTATCTTTGTTTATTAATGTGTCTAGCCTGCAATGGTATATATTAATATCTTCCCAACTATCATCAATCAGCTTATCATCTATATTTATTAATGTCTGCCTATTAACTATCTATTGATCATCTATATTAATATCTTCCTCTATCACCTCTCTTTATTAATGTTTGCCTGTCTGTGCATCTATCATTCTATCATCTATCTTAACAAAGTATTGATTTAAAATTGGCAAAACACTTTATCCTTGGATCCTCACATCTGTCCAATGAGGTAGATTCATATCCATGTTATTTCATATCTATGTTATTCAGATGTGTCTGTCCATTTCATTAGTAGTGTAAATTCCATATAAAGAAATTTTCTCTACAAATGCAGATCTGCACATGACCCGCAAGTTAATGTCTTAAAGCATAAGCTAGAGGATGAGAGGCTGACTTGTCCAGAGGGGTACACAGGGAGGACATGTAAGAAATCAGACTACAAGGAAGACTCTGTCTGTCTGTTTCTGTCTGTCTTTTTTTCTCTCTGTCTGTCTCTCTCTGTCTCTCAGTATCTCTCTCTTACACGCACACACACACACACACACACACACAAACGGTAAAACAACAAATCTATCATTCACATGGAATGGGAAGGAAATTGTTCTTGTAGTGTTATCATGTTGGTGGTTTCCCTCTAATAAGAAAGATGTTCTCTCTCTGAGATAGAAGGATTCCTGAGCAGTAGAATTTCTGCATACCATTCCTGGTCCCAGCCTTATTTGTCTCTAAAGAAGTATTTAGTTTTGCATCTGCTGGGGTTCAAGGTCACTCATCATAAAGGCTGATGATTATGGACTGAATGGCCTCTCCTGGCCTTGGTAGAGATGAATTTTTCCTGTTGTTTTTATTTATTCCTAGAATTTCTGAAGCTTCTCTGTTTGTAAATGTTGTACTACAGTCTCTAGATCTTTATTTGGGCATTACCAGATAGATGAGTGAATTGCCCATTGGAGTTCTTGGCCAATAGGGTAGGAATGGGGGTGGGTGGGTCTAGGGTCAATGCCTGAATGGAATTCCTCCATTATCCAAAATGAAGATTTGAATATTACAAGCACCAGCCACAATAGAATATGCCTGATAAGTACTGACTATTTCTCAGACTTAACAACACATTTCAGCATTTGTTTATCCTGAGCACATAAGAAAATAGATGAACAAAAATTATAATAATGGATATATAAATATATGTAAATGGCTAGCATTTATATAGTGCTATAAGGTTCTCAAAATTTTTTACAAATATTCTCTCATTTGATCCTCATTATAACCCTGGGAGGTAAGTGCCATTAATATGTCCATTTTATAGTTGAGAAAAGTGAGGTTAAGTGACTTGCCCAGGATCGTACAATTAGTAAATATCTAAGGCAGAATTTGAATTTGGGTCTATCTTACTTTAGGCTCAGTCCTTTACTCCCTGTATGGCCACTGACTTCAATGTCATGATCAATACTTTTACTCCATTCAATCCCCCTCCTTTAGTTTTAGAGTGAGATGCATAAGCTAGTCATGGATGACTTGTTCTGTATGCCCCTTTATGTTATCCATTGCCCTCTGAATTCCTAATATTTATGATTTCTCATAGAATACTAGGATTTCATTAATGTTCATATTGTATTAACATTAATACTATATTACACACAACTATGTATATAAACATATTTCATTCATATTGAACAATTATTGACCTTTCTCTAATAATTCCACATTATTTTGCTGAACAGTTGGACTTATTCCCAGTTCTACCAGCAGTAAATGAATGTGTTGTCTTCATATAGCCTTACAGCATTAATAATTATCCTCTTTGTCAATTTAATAAGTCCAAATGAAACCTCACAGTAGTTTTAATTTTTCATTTCTTTTATTTTTGGAACATTTTTATCGTGTAAATGTAGATCATTTATATTTCTTCTTTTGAAAGCTATTCTCATCTTCTGGTTCCTTATCTACTCGGAGAAAACCTATTGGTCTTAAGCATTTGTGTTAATTTTGAATATATGTAGGTCTTTTATTAGAGATATTTGATGCATAGATCTTCTCCTCTAAGAATTTGTATGCAATACTACTTGGTACACATATGTTAAGTATTGATATAACTTCATTGTGGTAAGCTTCAGGAAGATGTAGTTTCCTTCCTTATCCCCTTTAATTAGATCTATTTTTGCTTTTGCTTTGTCTAAGATTAGGATTGTGATCCCTGCTTTATAAATTGCAGCTGAAGTATAATAGATTCTGCTCTAGTCTTTTACCTCTACCCTGTGTGTGTGTATCTTTCTGCTTCAAATATGTTTCTTGTAAACAGCTTATTGAAAGATTCCACTTTTTAAATCCACTCTGCTATTTACTTCTGTTTATGGGAGAGTTTATCACATTCACAGCTATGATAGCTAACTCTGCATTATCCTCCATTCTATTTCTCCCCTCCCCCTTTTGTACTCTCTCTTTTTACCCTATCCCTCCTCATCAATATATTGTTTCTGACCACCCTTTCCCCCCCTTCCCCTCCTACTTCTACCCTCTCTTCTGCCCTCCCTTCCATCTGCCCCTCCTTCCCTTTTTTCCCCTTTCTTCTTCTAATTCCCTGTAGAATTTGATAATTTTTTTCTTTTTTTTTTAAGGTTTTTTGCAAGGCAATGGGGTTAAGTGGCTTGCCCAAGGCCACACAGCTAGGTAATTATTAAGTGTCTGAAGCTGGATTTGAACTCAGGTGCTCTTGACTCCAGGGCTGGTGCTCTATCCACTGTGCCACCAAGCCGCCCCTATGATAAATTTTTAAACCCAACTGAGTGTTTAAGTTATTTCTATTTTGAGGGAAATCAGATGAGAGTAAGATTTAAGTTATTCTCAACTCCCTTCTTTCCTTCTACTGTAATAGGTCCTTTATTTTTTTCTTGTGATATAATTTACCCTATTCTGCTCCCCCTTCCCTTTTTTCCCCCCCAGTATAGTCCAAAATCAACTTATGCCCACACCCTCTGTCCAAGTACATTCCTTCTAATAGAGATATGTTTCTCAAGAGTTACAAGTATCATCTTCCCATGTAGATTGTATTGAATAACATTTTTTTTTCATTTTCTGTTTCCCTTTTTATACATCTTTTGGGTCTTGTATTTGAATGCTGAATTTTCTGTTTAGCTCTGGTCTTTTCATCTGGAAAGTTTGAAAGTTCCCTATTTCAATGAATGCCCATATTTTCCCCTAAAATAATATGCTCAATTTTGCAGGGTAGTTGATTCTTGATTGTAATCCAAGATCCCTCATCCTTTGGAATATCATATTCCAAGGCCTTCTATCCTTTTATGTTAAAGCTGCCAACTATTGTGTTGACTCCTTAGCATTTGAATTCTTCTGGCTGCCTGAAGTATTTTCTCCTTAACCTGATAATTCTGAAATTTGGCTGCAATATTCCTTGACATTTTCACTTTGGGATCCTTTTCAGGAGGTAATCAGTGAATTTATTCAAAGATTATTTTATCCTCTGGTTCTAGGACATTAGAACAGTTTTCCTTGATGATTTCTTGAAAAAAACAATGTAGTTATTTTCTTCAGTTAGCTTTTGTATCTCCTTTTTCATTTACCCAATTGTATTTTTAAAGGAGTTGTTTTCTTCAGTGGATTTTTCTTCCATTTGATCAATTCTATGTTTAAAATTTATTTATTTAACGCAATGGAGTTAAGTGACTTGGCCAAGGTCACACAGCTAGGCAATTATTAAGTGTCTCAGGTTGTATTTGAACTCAGATACTCTTGATGCCAGGGCCGGTGCTCTATCTACTATGCCACCTAGCTGCCCCCCGATCAAGTCTATTTTTAGAGTTGGTTTACCCTATTCTATTTGTAAAGTTATTTTCCCCCATTTACTCAAGTGCATTTTTGAAGGGGTTGTTTCCTCTTTCCATTTTCCTAATTCTATTTTCTAAGGATTATTTTCTTTATCCATTTGTCCAATTGTGATTTTAAAGGAATTTTTTTTAGTCAGTTCTTATGTTCTTTTTTCCAAGCTGTTGAATTTCTCTTGCATCTATCCCAATTCTTCAACTTGGTTTTTAAAATATTTAATGATCTCTTCCAAGAGACCAATTCATATTCCTCTCTGGGGCTTCATATATAGAGACCTTTCCCCTGTATCCTCTTCTGGAATGGAGTTTTGAACTTCCTTATCTCCATGGCAGTTTTCTATAGTTAGAGTTTTCTTTTTTCTTACTCATTTTTAGCCGAGTTTTGATTTTTTAAGGTAGAGTTCTGCTCCTGGGTCACAGAGGAGCACTATCTGAACCTTCCTGGGCTTGTAGTAGAAGTCCTGTTCACTCAGGTATTGGGGTGTTTGTTGTTAGTGGCTTTTCAATAGCATTGATGTTGCCTGATCTAGTCACACCCACTCCTTGGGGTTCTGGGACTCCAAATTTACTTTCTACCCTGGGCCTGAAGACTATTTTATGTCTAGACTATCAATAAAATACTAATTTATAGTATTTGCTGATTTCCACACTGACAATTTAACAAGTGGCTCTCATTTGCTGGTTTGAGCCAACTCTCTTGTACATTCCTGGATTCATTCTTTTCTAACTGCCCTTTACTTCAATAGAAGCTTATATTTACTACATTTCTTGTTTCTCCTGTGACATTCTGGGCCCCTACCTCCATTATCAAGAAGCTCATGAGATCAGTGCCTGAGTAAATGTGGACACAATCTGCTTTAGCTCTTTTATAGCTTGGAATTCCTGAACTTAAGCAATCTACCAGCCTCATCCTCCTCAGTATCAAAAATTATAAACACTTGTCACCACTTCTGTCTACATATTTAAAAAAAAACAATTTGGTTGATGAGTTTCTTGTTTATCACTATCAGTCTCAGACAACTCTCCCTCTTTCCTCTTCAAAAAAATTGTTTCCCTTTCAGAATTTCATTCTTTTAATCTCCCTCCTGGGATAACTTCTCTTGTTGAATTTTAGTCTATGGAAAAACCTATATATTCTTTCTCTGAAACCTTTGAAAGCTATTCTGCCCAAATGTAGGGTACATATCAGCCTCTACTTATTTTTTTCTCTCCTCAATCACAAGTTTTAAATCTGTGTGGTCACTTCCCTGTAAGTATTCCATAATTTTCATCCCAGCAACAAATTCTTCCCTTTTGGTGAGAACAGATGTTTTCTTCCTTGGTGGTTCTCCCTTTGAAAGGATGAAACTATCATTAAGACAAGTTGAGAAATTACTAGATGTTCTTTGGACAGAGAGAGCATTCCAGCAGATGTCTGGAATTCTCCCATCACTATTATATCATGGGTTTGTTGCCTGTTTCCCAAATCCTTCAGCTGTTTCCTTTCTCAGGGAATTCTTAGTTTGTTCTGATGATAATAATGCTCCTGTTTGCACCCCCAAGAATCTTAACTCAGATGTTTTTCATCATACTTCCCCCTTTGATTTTTGAATTTCCTCACCTGAGTATATCTCCTTAATAACCACTCCCAGTCCATTTTTATTCCATCCCTTTCTCTCCCCTGCCAAATGCTGTTGTTCAATCATGTCCAATTTTCTTTGTTGACCCCATTTTCTTGGCAAAGCTACTGTAGGGATTTACCATGTCCTCCAACAGCTTATTTTACAGATGAAACTAAATCAAACAGGGTTAAGTGACTTACTTGTCCAAGGTCACAACTAATAAGTGTCTGAGGCCAGATTTGAACTCAGGTAAATAAATCTTCCTAGCTCCAGGCCTGGCACTCTATTCACTGTGCCATCTAGCTGCCCAATCATACCCTACCTTGTTTATTTAATCTGTTCTATGGTGGATCCTCTCTTCCTAGAGGTTTTTAAAGGACAAGTTGTGCTGTGTGTTATCATGGAGATTCTTTTAGGGTATGTGTTGGAGTAGATGGTTCTTAACCTGAGGTGAAGATGCGCAATGGATCCATAGATTAATGCAGGGTTTCTATGAATTTGAAAAGGCAAAAATGACATTTTTTCCATTAACCTTTGGTTTCCTTTGTAATTATATGAATTTTATATATTTTAAACATTTTGCAAAGGCATGTATAGATATCATCAAACTGTCACCTTTGAACTAGGTGACTCCTAGGATTTTTCCCAGTTCTTAAATTCTGTGATTCTATGAATAAGATATGATCTTCAAAAGTTATATACTAGTCAAGAGTTTATCTTAGCAAATCACACTGATACCCATGCCACCAAATTCATAACTAGATCTTTAGGCCATTATGCTTGCTATACATAGTTTGTTTATTTGATTAGAGATCTCTGGGACTTTGTTTATATTGTTGCTACTCTTTTGGATTTTTCTCCTATGGATTTCTGAGACTCTTCTACTGTTATTCTTCTTTCTACATTGTAGCTACTGTTTGTGGTATTGATAGTTCTACATAAACAGTTTTCTTTATCTCACTTCCTTTTTTGGAGTTGATTAGATTGCAACACTAGTTAAAAGCTTTCTTATCAGCCCTTATTGAGATTACTCCATGGGTAGCCCAGACACTATCATTCATTTATTTTAAGGAATGGTCTAAAAATTAAAATCAAATTCTTGTACTCCACTTTATTCATTAGTTAATATCTCTTTGGAAATTCTTGCCCATGAATGACAACAGTGATAAAAACTGTAAGGCAGAAGTTTTTAACTAGGGTAGATTTCAAAAGAGTTTGGGATATTGCATGGGGGAAAAATTATATCTTTCTTTTCCCTAATCTCCATCTGAAATTTAGTGTTCCCTCATTTGTTTAGAAACAATCTGAGAAGGGGTACATGGGTTTCATCACCATGTTAATGACAAAAAAAGGTAAAGATCCCTTTCCCAAGGTATGAACTCAGAAATGAATTCTTTTCTAAGGACCAACTTTAGTTTGGACAGCTTCTCCTCTGACATCCTGAACAACAACAACAAAAGATGGCATCCTTACTATATTTGTGAACAAGTTTCTTCTCTTCTGACATCCTGAACAACAACAAAAAAGATGGCAGTTTGACCACCATAGTATGAGGATTACAATTGCCCAATCAGTAAGAAAAAACACTGAGACAGAGCTAATGACACTTTATTAAAGGGTCTGTGGACCAATGAAGTGAACCTCCAAGTCTTCTTTATAATCTGAGAACCACCCCCCTTTTTCCAGAGCCTTATTTTTTAAGGCTTGATACCAGATTTAACCTGAAGACTTAGAGGGGGCTACACAAAATACAGAATCCCATAGATGTATTTTTGACCCTTGAAACAAAGTTTATCAGCAAAAAAAAGAAGGTATATCTGCAGAGGAGTCTCAAGTTAAGTGAAAAATCTCCATTGACTAAGTGTTTATAAGATGATCAGCTACTTACGTTGGACAAGAGAGAATGATCCAGAGGAACAAATATAAGTTGGGGCACTTTCCATATTATTGAGCCATGCTGGACTGGGTTATTATAACAAGGAAAAACAAGGGTGGAGGGCCTCTAGTTAGCTTTCTATGATTAAGCAAGTACACTTAACAATGTGAAATTCACAACTCTGGGGCCTAATATACAGAACTTGTAGTCTCTACCAATATGTATTCATATTGAGCTGCTTAATGCTGACTAAGATAAAACCAAAGGAGTTCAAAAGAATCATTTCTTACAGTAGCAACTTGTGAAAATCATTTACTAAGTTGTGAAGGAATTATGATATTCTCGCTGTCTCATGTTTGAAGAATGTTATTTGGGAGGTAATCTAGTGGACATGCAGAGAATGGACTATTGTTAAGAAATTATTGTGGAGAAGGGTCCTCTATTGTGTTCATATGGTAGAAACCTATTCTCTCCATAGCAGGAAGAAAGGAAGTAGAGGGGATATAACTGAATGACTCATTGAAAGGTTTGATATTAATAATCAGTCAGAATTTGCTTAAGTACAACAATTTAAGTGGAAAACAGGCAGGTCTATTATTTGTGAATTTACATTTTAAGATTTTACAAGTTAGAAGAAATATCATATTGAGACAAGAAAATTTCTCTTTTGTCTTGAGTCTTGAGACTAAGGCAGAGAGGGCTGTCTCCTTTTCTTTCAGGTTTATACCCCATGGATTCTGTGCTCTAATGATGATGTCGAGTGGTTTAGTTTCTGGGACAGGACATAGAGTAGAGAAATGAAGGAGTAATCCTTCAGCAGAGAAAAGGATAAACAACTGTATCTCTGATAACTTTTTTTTTAGATTTTTTTCAAGGCAATGGGGTTAAGTGGCTTGCCCAAGGCCACACGGCTAGGTAATTAAGTGTCTGAGGCTGGATTTGAACTCAGGTACTCCTGACTCCAAGGCCCGTGCTCTATCCACTGCACCACCTAGCCGCCACCCCCCCCCCCCCGTGATAACTTTTAAAGACACCCAGTTGCCCAGGACTTCCAGGCATGTGCTTAGTAGGATCTATCCATCACTGAATTTTCCCCAAGTTCTTCTTCTTCTCCCTCCCCCCACCTGACAGTGTTTCCCATCAAGCTCCTGAATGCTGAGGAGAATGGGAACAGGATTTCTGAAGTGATCAGCTATGCTGATCCAGGGACTATGCCAAGAATGAGTTAAATGACATTTTTTTTTTACATTAAGGCTTATGATTCCTGGGTCAGCATGTGAACATTTATTGGGGGAGGCTTCAAAAAACAACTACTCATGTTTCTGAATCTCCTTTCAATGAATAGGGTTCATTGTCTCTATAACCAGCACCACACAGAAAGAAGCCTAAGGCAAAGTCCCACTATTTCCCAGGAAAGATTAGGACTTTCCTTGATTTTTGCCACATTTCCTGTGTGCAGTAACTTTAACAATAATTCTGGCTTATATTTCTTTTGTGGGTAATTGGGGGAAAAGGTACTTCATATGTCATATAAAAAGTTCAGGAGACATAGTTGTTATTTTTATTAATTTTTTTATTATCATCTTAGATAATTAATAAAAGGGGTCAGAGCCACTTTTGAAGCTAAAGACCCTATATGGAACCCACTCAGTATTTATATGCCCTTGGAAGAGTGGCTATTCCTGAGGGTGGTTATCATTTAGTTGGCTAACAATAAATTAGAAGAATAAATATTATAATGAGAGGTGTATCTATTCTAATGAGGTGCTAGTGGATATGACTCATCACTCTGCTCCCAGGCCACCCTCAGCCTCAGGTAATCTAGACAAAGGGGTCTACCCTTGGCCAAACCTGCCAGAGTGGAACACAATAGATCATAATTCACCTTAGATTAATTTCTTTGTAAGGTTTTCTAGTTGAATAGGGCAAAAATTGCACCTAGATAAGATAGTCTAGGTGGGACAAATTTTTGTAAAAAGTCAGAGATTTCTTTTACTGATCTCTAACCAATTGATTCTGTGTGCCCTTCCCATGATCCAGTCACCAAAAATGGCATATGACAAATTTCTCATCAATTGTTAGCTCATACTTTCATGTGAATTGACATTTCTCAAATTGCCAGATGGATTATCTCCTAAAGGGAGTATTCTCTTTAAGGGATTCCCATGACTGGTATAGGTATAAGAGTCATGGTACTCAAAGCCTTCCCAAGTCTGGACACATCTGAATTTCCAACAATTGTTTGAAGGTCTTTTTAGGGTCACTCTGTGGATATGATAAGGCATTGTAAATGACTAGTTTTCTTTTCTAATTTAATCAAGAAACTTGTTCACAAATATAGTAGGGATGCCATCTTTTGTTGTTCAGTCATTTTTTTTCAGTTGTGTCTGATTCTTCATGACCCCATTTGGAGTTTTCTTGGCAAAGATACTGGAGTAGTTAGCCATTTCCTTCTCTAGCTCATCTTACCAATAAGGATACTGAGGCCAAAGAGTTAAGTGACTTGTCTAGGGTCACACAGTTAATAACTATCTGAGACCAGTTTTGGACTCAGGAAGATGAGTCTTTCTTACTCCATGGGCCAGCTATCTACTACTGTACTAGCTAGGATAGCTAAAGTTTACAAAATATCTTTTTTGCATTTTAAGCTTTTTTCCCCATTCATGAACATTTATTTTCTCTCCTCATTTCTCCCCCAAACTCTATTGAAAAAGAAAATTGAAAAACAAAACTCTTGTAAGAAATATGCATAATTGGGCAAATCAGACTCCCATATTGGTCATGTTCCAAAAAGGCATGGCTCATTCTCTACCTTGAGTTTATCAACTTTCTGACAGGAGGTAGGTGGTATGCTACATCATAGGTCCTTTGCAATCATGATTGGTCATTGCCTCAATCACAGTTGTTGACTCTTTTAAAGATATTTGTCTTTCCAATGGCCTTAGTCCTTTATAAATTACTCTGTTTCTTCTCTCTTTACTCTGCATCAGTTCATAGAAGCCTTCCCAAGTTTCTCTAAAACTATACTTTTCATAATTTCTAATGGCATGCTAGTATTCCATTATATTCATATATCATAGTTACAAAGCTTTATTTTTTGTCATAAATTATTTTATGAGATAAGATTATATTTTTCTATGAGGGAACTGAGGCTTGGAGACTTCCAAGGTAACAAGGGATCAGAGCAAGAATTCAAACTCAGGTGTCCTGATCCCAAGTCTAGTATAATTTCCAGTACTCAAACAAGAAAAGAAACAAAGCATGGCATGGAGAGAGTGATGTAGACATACATAGTAGGGAGTGGGCAATAATCTTAAAACAGCAGTTAGAATGACATTCCCCCAAGTACTCCACTCTATAATAGGGATATTGTCAGCTAATTCAGTTCCATCTTCAGAAGCAAATGCCTTTGTAGCAGCAGTAGCAAGGAATTCTGTGTTATCATGGAAGCATGTTAAAATATTAAGTTGTGGTTTTTTTGTAGGAAGGTAAGGGGAGGGAAAGAAGAGAAGTAGTTGGTGATTTCTAACCACCTGCTCCTGTATCTATCTCTCAGAGAAATCTCAGTGATAGTGATGAGCAGCTCTATTAGGTATAAATTGATCAGACAACTAATATGCATTTATTAAGTGCCTATTGTGCTCTAGGCAATGTGAACATATTTAGTTAATTGGTTTCAAAGTAGAAGACCACACTATCCAAATGCTCCTACTGGCTTTTGCCCAGATGTTTCTTTCAAATATTAATAAATAGAGCTTTACCTTTGGGTCACTCATTGAGAACATTCAATGGTAATTAGTTGGGAGCCCAAAATGTCTGGTATAGCTGCAACAATACTTATAATGGTGGTTCTGATTCTATCGACTTTACACCAGCTTCAACTGCTCTCTTTGTAAAAAGTCAGAGATTTCTTTTACTGATCTCTAACCAATTGTTTCTGTGTGCCCTTCCCATGATCCAGTCACCAAAAATGGCATATGACAAATTTCTCATCGAGGTTGATTCAGACTGCCCCCTCTCCCTTTCATGTGTTATCTTTTCCATGAGAATATAATTGGGACTAGAGACTGTCTTTCTTTTTCTTGTATATGTGTCCTCAGCATTTAGCCCAAGGTCTGGCATTGTGCTTAATAAATACTTGTTACCTACAACTAAGCATAAGTCAGATCACTTTTCTTCCCTGTTCGAGCATTTTCAGTGGTGTTACATTTCCATAAGGATAAACAAGTTCTCAGCTTGGTACATAAAACCTCCACAATTTGGTTCTAAACTCCTTTTCCCAGACTTCTTTAACTATTATAGTTGTGCACAGTCCGAGCCAAACTGTCTTACTTGGTATCATAGAAATGGAGCTAGAAAATATCAGGAGCCATCGTATTCTAGTCCCTTTCTTTTACAATCATCAAAGGTACCAGAGAAATTAGCTGAGTGGCCCACAATCATGAAGGTAATTAAGTGACCAAAGGAGAGATTTGAACTTGAATCCTTTGACTTGAAATCCATTGCTCTTGCTGATCTTGTAACTCCCACCTCCATGCCTTTGCACAAAGCCTCTTCAACCCATCTCTTAGAATCTTTAACTCCCTTCTAGGCTTATAGCAGGGGCTATCTTCTCTTCCCACCCCCCTGAGTGTTAGTGTTCTCTCTTCTCAAATTAGCTTGAATTTAATTCTCTATTTGAATGCTGCCTTCCATTTTGAAAGGCAAGGATTGGTCTGTGTTATTGTGTTCAGTCATTTTCTCTGTATCCCTATTATCTATCATGATGCCTTGTAAATAGGAATTTGATGAAAAATTGAGAGAACTGAATTAGGTTACTTTGGAAGCCAGCAGTGACCACCATTTTACAAGAGCCACTGAATTTTCTTTTGAGTCCCTTGACTATAGGCTGTACAAATCAGTCTACCAATGTTGTGGCAATTTTATTTTTCCCTCCTGAATTTGAGAGTGTTTAAGATTTTTGGCTTAAGAAGTTAGTTGTGGAGAAAATTTCATCTTCATAGTTGAAGCCAAAACCTTAAACAAACATAGAATTCAGCAGTGGGGAGAAGTTCAAACATCTGGATCATTCATTTGCTCACTGCCAGACCATAAATTCAGGCTGGGGAATACTCTAGTCAGTTTTGCTAATAAATGATGGGTACAGTAGTTTTACCAGGAATGAATTACATGTGTCTAGGGCACACACTTAGTCACCTGGTGCCTCAGTTTCCTCCCTCTGTAAAATGAAGGGATTAATTTAATTTAATTTACTTATAAATCTAGAGATTATACTCATCATTCAGTTCTATCATTATATAGTCTTCCTGGGTTGGGCAGGGGAAATGGGAAATAAAAGAGTTTACATTTGCTCTAGTCTATGGATAGCCTTCTTAGCAACACTGAGGGGAAAAGCATGGTTTAGGATAGATGATGAGGGATGAGGTTATAACCTACATATTATTCATATCCTTTGATCCATTTTTCAATTGGGGAATGGCTTATAATTTTATAAATTTGATTTAGTTCTTGCATATATTTTAGAAATGAGTCCTATATCAGAAACACTGGATGTGAAAATTGTTTTCCAGTTTTCTGTTTTCCTCCTAATCTTGGATGCATTTGTTTTATTAGTGTAAAACCTTTTTAATTTAATATAGTCAAAATCATCCAATTTTCAATTTATAATATTCTCTATTTCTTGTTTGATCATAAATTTCTCCCTTTTCCATAAATATGACAATATTTCTTGATCTGTTCATTGGTCTATGGTATCACCTTGTATATCTAAATTCTGTTCCATTTTGACCTTATTTTTGTTGTTGTGAGATGTAGATCGATGCCTAGTTTTTACTATACTTTCCAGTTTTCCCAGCAGTTTTTTTCAAATAGTGAGTTCTTATCCCAGAAGCTAATGTCTTTGGGTTTGTCCAACACTAGATTACTATAGTCATTTGTTACCTTTCTTTTCAACTTATCCTAATCCACTGATCCATCACTCTATTTCTTAACCATGCCAGACAGTTTTGATGACTACTGCTTTATAATATAATTTTAGAACTGGAATTTTCTTTCATCAGTTTTCTTGACATTTTTTGGTTTATTTTATTTGGTTTTTCAAAGGCAATGGGGTTAAGTGACTTGCCCAAGATCATACAGCTAGGTAATTATTAAGTGTCTGAGGCCGCATTTGAACTTAGGTCCTTCTGACTCCAGGGCTGGTGCTCTATCCACTGCCCCACCTAGCTGCCCCAATTTTCTTGATATTCTTAACCTTTTGTTGCTCCAAAGGAATTTTATTATTATTTTTTCTAGCTCTGCAAAATAGTTTCTTGGTAGTTGGATTTGTATGGCACTGAATAAGGATAGAATTGTCATTTTCATTATATTAGCTTGGCCTAACCACAAGCAGTTGATGTTTTTCCATTTGTTTAGATCTGACTTTATTTCATATTGTCTGTTATTTTCTTTATCTGTTTTGGCTCTTTCTGGTTTAGGTATCAGCAAGAACCACATTGGTGTCATGAAAGGAGTTTGGCAGAATTTCTTCTTTTCCTATTTTTAAAAATGGTTTATATAGAATTGATTTAATTGTTTCTTAAATGATAGAATTCACTTGTAAACCCATTTGGGCCTGGAGATTTTTTAGGGAGATTACTGATGGTTTCTTTAATTTCTTTTTCTAAAATGGGGCTATTTAAATATTTTATTTCCCCTTCTGTTAATCTGGGTAGCTTGTATTTTTGTAAATATCCTTTTCACTGAAACTGTCAAATTTATTGGCATACAGTTGGGCAAAATAGCTCCAAATTATCACTTTAATTTCCTCCTCAGTGGTGTTCACCCTTTTCATTTTTGATATTGGTAATTTGCATACCTCCATATTATTTATGGGATTATCATGTATTACATGCTTCCTAGTCTGAATCCTCTAAGAAATATTGTGATGACATTACTTAGAAGAGTAATCAAGTCAGAGTTTTACTCAGGTCTGAGGAGATTTTTGTCAAATGTGCATAAAGACTTGACATTGTAGTACTGAGTCTCAATGTGTATCCACAATGACTCTACGACCTTTCACTTCTTCCCATGTTCAATGTACTATTTTGGAACTTCCACTGTATAAACTTCAATTTGATTTTCACTCATAGAAACTCCATAACAGTCCACAGAGATGACAGAGAAACTCTAAAGTAAAAAGGCATTTAATTTATCACAATAAGTAGGGTCAATAATGGGAAATTGAATCAAGTGGTAAGCATTCTTGGTCACCATCCATAAAATTGCTGCCATTTATTCCACTTCCAAGAAAGGTAAATAGTAAAATTTCCTAGAATTCTTTTGTTTCATTTCCATTGAGAGAAAATGAAGCACGGTGTCCATGTGCCTTTTGAGTTTCTTTCCTTCTGGGCTTATAAGCAGTCTTAAGGCCACTGAGTACTCAAGGGTTACTCTCAATTACTAAAGCTCCTAGCAAGAGTTCTCTTCTTCCCAATCCACATTCTCTGCCTGTTCTTCCATCTCATGAGACTGTTTTTTCCCCAGGTTCATTCCCATCTGACAATTTCAAGTTTAGACACATAGCACTTTGGAGCATGGGAACTACATGTAACATCTGTAAAAGGGCAAAGGCGGTAATAACTGCTCAAATGACACATGAAGACAAATACACAGAGAAAAAGGATTTATGAACTTCATCAGTCAGAGTGAACTCTCATTGTGGAATTCCCACAACCAACAAAGAGAACACAGATCTTCTAATCAAGTCCTTCTACAAAATTACTGATAAGTGTCTCAGCAAGTATCAATTAAACCCTAATGGTGTGTAAGGGACTATGCTTAGTGATGGGAATACAAAGTAAAAGCAAACAAGATCTTTCCCTCAACAAGCTTACATTCTACCGGGGAGAACCAAAAATATAACCAGACAAGTCATTCCATAATATATACAGAGTAAAGGTAAAGTTATTTTGGGGGAAGATTACTTATAATAGAAGACATCAGAAAAAATCTTCTTGCCAGAAGTAGTAATTGGTTGAAACTTGAAGAGAAGTCAGGGTTTCTATGAAGCACAGATGAGGAGAGAGGCATTTCCAGAAATGAAGGACAGCCTGTGGAGAGGTAACAGAAACAGAAGATAGAATATGATGTATAGAGAATATTAGGCAAGATGGTTGGACTGGAACAGAAAATATATGAGAGAGAGAGAGAGAGAGAGAGAGAGAGAGAGAGAAATGTGATATCAGTATGAAAAGGTAAGTTAGAGACAGACTGTGGGAGACTTTAAATTCCAAATAGAGAATTTTATTTTATCCTGTTGGCAATAAGGACCACCAAAGCTAGGCATCTAGGTGATTAGAATGGTCAGGAAGACCAAATGCTTGCTAATATTATTACTCTTGAGTAACAGAGTGGCCTGTATTTTAGAAATAGTACATTAGCAGTTAAGTCAAGGATAAGATTAGATAAGGGAGAGACTTTAGGTTAGAGAAAGACCATTGCAATAGACCAGGTTCCGGGAGCCTGAACTGTGGCCATGGACATTTAAGTAGAGAAAAGGGGACAAATGAGCAGGTTATCAGAAAATAGAATCAATAAGACTTGGCAACTAATTGACTATGGAGGGTGAATGAAGAGTTGAAAAATTAGGAGGAAAAAGTGTTTAGAAAGAAAGATAATAAGTTCTGTTTCAGATGTGTTGAGTTTAGGATGCCTATAGGATAAGCAGGTAGAAATGTCTAATAGGCAGCTGAAGATATAGGACCAGAGATCAGGAAAGAAACTAGGATTGGGTATATAAATTTAGGAGTCATATCCATTGGGTATGATAATTTAGCCCAAGGAGCTGATGAAGACACCATGGGAATAGGAAAGGATTAGATTTATGATGTCTGTGAGGGTTGAAACAAAGTTGGTGGTCTCCTATAGGAAGATGAGAAGATAGCATTCAAAAGAGTCAGCTGTGCAACTCTGATTCAAAAGCAGAGGAGGAAGAAGCTGAATGGAAGTTAAATGGAACCCTGTGAATAGGGTTTTTTTTCAAGAATTAAATTAAATTTAATTAAAATGTTATCAACTTCCCCCTTCATTATCATGGGAAAATAACTGAGTTTTGGCTGCCAATCCTCTGATCAGACTTAAACAGGCAAAGATTTTTCACTCCTCCTAGCAAAACAACTTAAAGTCAAGCCCTGATGAACCAAGGAAGAAAATTTCTTAGAACAGACTTTAAGTTGTTTCAACACATTGCAAAATTAAACTAAAAATGAAAAAGACAATCAGTTAGTTTGGGGTTTTGAACACCCAGTGCCAAAATGGGGATCCTGCAGACATACTTTTATGGAAATCTGACTGATTCTTCTTGTTTAAACTTGAGTATTCTCAGTGAGGACACTCAGGCTAATTGTCAGGATGCCCTGTTGAAATGGATTTGGGTCTGATCTTTTTGTCTCTCAACTTCTCCCTTCTCAGTTCTCCTTTCACATATGCTAGGACACAGATCTAAATAGATATTTAAAAAGTAGAATACTCAACACATCTTTTACAGACAATAATACAATAAAATTATAAGGAGTACGAATAAACTACAGGACAAAATGGAGACTTGATGATACAAAATGAGATCAAAGAACAAATTGTAGAATAATTAATAATAATGTGAAAGAGGTCGGTTAGGTGACACAGTGGATAGAGCCTTGGAGTCAGGAGTACCTGAGTTCAAATCTGGCCTCAACCACTTAATAATTACCTAGCTATGTGGCCTTGAGCATGCCACTTAACCCCATTGCCTTGCAAAAACCTATAATAATAATAATAATAATAATTATTATTATTATTATAAATAATGATATGAAAGATGGTGATGATATCAACATTTCTGGGATATAACTAAAATAATTCTCAGAGGAAAAAAATATATCCTTGAGAAAATACATTAGGAAATCAGAAAAAAGACAATTACAAATTGAATGGAGATGTAGTTTGATGTGATAGAGAACTGACTTTGAAACCAGGAAGATCTGAGTTCTAGTGCTGTGACTGATATGTACAAGTGACCCTAAGAAAATCACTCTCTAAGATTATACAATATAAACCTTCATTAAAAGAGAAATTCCTCATCTGAGAGCTTTCTGTTTCAATTTAATTCCAATCCCTATCCTTAATGAATGAAATATGCAATTTTAAAAATTAGAAAATCAATCAGTTAATAAGCCCCAAATAAATACCAAAAGGAACATTTTGAAAATTAGAAACAGATAAATTAGAAAACCAATTTTTAAAAAGTCTAACAAAATTGATGCCTCCTCAGGATGTAGAGGTGACCCTGGGTTTTCAAAAGCAATTGATAGCAATATCTGACAAGTCCTATTAAGCTAGAGAGATTTTGAGCTTGGATCTAGAGATGAACTTGATGCCCTGTTGTTCAAGGTCAAACATATTTAAAATTGGAACAGCTCATCACTAGCTTAGTTGCAGGATAATGAAATTTTTTTAGCCATTTGTTGTTATTGTGTTGTTTTAGCCATGTCTAACTCTTTTTGATCCCATTTGGGGTTTTCTTGGCAAAGATACTGAAATGGTTTGTCATTTTCTCCTCTAGCTCATTTTATACATGAGGGAACTGAGGCAAATAAGGTTAAATGACTTGTGTAGGAGCACATAACTTGTAAGGGTCTGAGGTTACATTTGAATTCACAAAGATGAATCTTCTTGACTCTAAGCCTGTCATTCTATCTACCATGCCACCTAGCTGTTGCCTTTTTACTCATAGAACCTCCTTAAAACAATAATAATATTAGGTAGCATTTACATAAACATATTAAGATTCAAAAAGTACTTTATAAATATTATCTTATTTTATCTTCACAACAACACTGGAGTTTGATGCATTATTACCCTTATCCCTCCTGTAGTTGAGAAAACTGAAAAAATGAGAGGTTAAGTGACTTGTCCAGGGTCACATAATTAAGTGGCTGAGGTAGATTTTGAACTCAGGTCCTACAATCTAGCACTAGCCCTAATGGTTTCTTATTGCTGTTAGGATAAAATACAAATTTTTCTTAGTTCCTAAAAAATCATCCACAATGGGACTAATACTTGCATTTGTAGAGGTAATACCCACACCAATAAAATCACAACACCTTGAAGATTTGAGGTGAGAATGAATCAATCAAAAAGCATTAATTAAGTCCTTACTATATGGCAGGCACTGTTATCTCAGATGAACAGATATACTCTTGCTTTCACAAATTTTGTATTTTACATGTACATCCATCTATCCACATCCATCCATTCCACAAATATTCATATATAATCTACTCAATGTAAGGAGTTGTATTAAATGTTATGAGAGAGTAATTGGAGATGGAGGAAAATCATGCTGGTATAAGAAGCTAGGGGAGGAGAGAAGTTTAAGAAAGGTGATGGGAATAGATGCTAAATGTGACCAAGAGTCAAGAGGATGAAGACTGAGAAAGGATTACTTACTTGGGGTGTTGTTCTTATTGAAATGAGGAACTTAGTGGCTCCAGTTGAGAAAAGAATGCTTTGGTATTGGGAAAAGAGGTAGGAGCAGATTCTGAATTGTTAAAAGTTGAGTCAGTGACAAAGCTAAGGAGGAAAGGATTGTAGACTGCACTATGAGAAAACCTGATAGAGTTATGGCATTTCTGAAGGTAACCCTTCTGAAGGAAGGTCTTTAAGAGAAAGGGACAAAGCATATGGGAGAAACTGAAAATGGATTGAGATGCTTCTTGGGAAAAGATCTTGGAGGAATAAGAGGGATGCATAGGTATAGACTTTAGCCTTGGAAAAGAAGGCAATCTCAGAATTTCCTTGGCTTTTCTTTATTCTTTCCCAATCAAGCCAGTCTCTACTATTGCCAGGCTCTACTATTTATTCCTTCAGAGAAACTTTTAAGCTTTCTCACTTCTTTCCCTGATAAGTTATATACTTAGCTTTGACCCTGAACATCATTTCTCTGGGTAAAGTAAATGTCACAGGCAGTAAGGTGGTACAATGGATAGTGTGTTGAACCTGGAGTGATTCTGGAAGATCTGGGTTTGAAGGGAAGGGCATATAAAAATGAAAGAGATAGGGGGTGGCTAGGTAGCATAGTGGATAAAGCACCGGCCCTGGAGTCAGGAGTACCTGGGTTCAAATCTGGTCTCAGACACTTAATAATTACCTAGCTGTGTGGCCTTGGGCAAGCCACTTAACCCCATTTGCCTTGCAAAAAACCCCTAAAAAAACAAAAACAAAAAAATGAAAGAGATTAATATATTATTAAAAAGTTCCTTGAGGGAAGGATTTCCTTATTGACTTTGAATTCTTAGTACTTAGAATTTGGTCTTAGATTTAATTTGTACCTAATAATTGCTTTTGACTCAATCAAATCTTTAGTATTCTAGTATTATTCCCAATGTTTTATTTCTTGTCATGGGTTTTGAACATTTACTTTTATAATTTTTTGCTGTGCATTTTTCTAATCTTGGCCTAGGCTAGACATATTTCTTAGTGAGTCATTTTTCGCTTGAGCTTCTCTTAAACCTTTAACTTTTTCTCAGAGTTGGCTGTGTCTACTGGTTTTTCAAATGTTTTCTATCTTTCTCCTAAATCACGAAGTATAGCTAAAGTATTGTTTGGTCCTTGACTATCATATTTAAAAATACCTTTGAAACATCAGGAAATATTCAGAGAAGGACAACCTTCTCATGCAAGGATAATCTCATGCAAGAAACTGGAGGTTGAGTCTGAGATGTGAATATTATATCCAAATTTTTGCAAAGTTATCACATAGAAGAGAGAATATACTTATTCTCCGATCCTTTAGAAGTAGAATCAATAAAAGATGGATGCCAGTCAGTCAACAAACATTTACAGGATGTTACTAAAAGGAAGATTTTAATTCTGTAGAAGGAAGAATCTTCTTAACATCAGGAACTGATTATTGGATTGCCTTATAAACTCACCCCATTAGAGATATTCAAGCTTGTTGGCCCATCAGGGATTCTAAAGAAAGTGGTGGAAGGTAGGAATAAATCAGTGGTATCAAATTAAAATAGAATATTGACTTAAGAAAGGACAGGTTAACATTATCCAACTTTTGTTTTTTATGTATTTTGTGAATCACTTTCCAATTACATTTTGATATGCTTTTGACTTTATTCTGGAGTGTTCAAGTTGGAATCATCTAAATTAAAGGATCTAAGAGAGAAATAAGTATTTCTCTCATTTCCATTTTACCTCTTTTCTACTTCCTCATCCAGAAATCAACCAGAGTGGGAAATCTTGCTCAAAGATTTACTTAGACTAAAATCTGATCAAAGACAGTAAAAGCAATTCTAAATTTAGACTAATGGGTGGATTCCTGTTCATTGTGTTCACTCAGACAGGTCTAGGAAAATTTTTCCCTTTTAACAGACAGATGATACAGAAATTGATAAGTCTCTTTGACAAGACTTGGGTGATACAAGTCAAGTACCTCAAGACCCTCTTGGATTAAAACATATCTCTCATTATACTACTCATTCTCTCATTAACTGTTAATAAATCAGAACTGATTGTCAACCTCAGAAAGACAACTACTCTTCCAAGGGTAAATAAATTGTGAACCTATGGCCATGAGGGGTTTTTGGCAATTGAGAGTGTGACTGACCTCTTTTATTAACAAACATGCTAGCCTTACTAATAAAATAATTAAATTACCCCAAAATTATGTTTCTTGAATCTTTTAAGCATCACATCTATAAGATTCCTTCCAACTCTAATTTTATTAATAATGTATTAGTCATTCATTCATATACAATATGAATAACATTATTAAGTTAAAACTTAATTATACCGCTTCCTTCTTCTCCTTTCCCAGTGCCTTGGAGATTGGGTGATTGATAAATTTGTTTTTTTGGATTGAATTGACACTGTATGGGAGGTAGATGTGAAAACCACATCTCGGTATATTTTCCTGTAAAAAGTTTACCTGATTCCTAAAAAGACTTCAATATTTAAGTAAGAAATATTGAAAATAAGAAAGTTTTTTTTTTAGCTAGAGGTAGGATTTCTGAGTTTAAAAATCTCCAGCCAAAATTTTCTACTTAAAATCTTATCCTTCACTACTAATTTCCCTAGATAGAGAGCTGAATTCTTTCTGGGAAATAGTGAATGGACTCATTCCCTCACATTTCACTAGAATAGAAACTCCTACTCATGGACTTGCCAGCTAAAGGCAGAACTGTTGAGAGAGGAAAACCCCATGCCAACATGAGGAATTACTTATCATATCAACTGTAATCCATTTCTCCAACACGGTCCCAAGCCTGTTGTCTTGTGGCCCAAGTCTGTTCCCAGCCAAATCCTTGCAAAAGGAACTTGACAGGCACAGTGGCTGCAGCCCCAGCATGTTACAAATGAAAAGCCAAAGAAATTAAATTCAAAATAAATGACTTCCTTAATCATCTTATCCAGTAGGGCTATTTAAATTCCCACCTATCAGTCTGAGGCTAGAAATTACAAAATCCTGGTGTTGATAAAGAGCACATGGATTGTTGAACTTGACTTCTCCTCTGTCAAAGGTCCATTTTTGGAAAAGCAAGGAAATGAGTGAAATAGAAAAATGACTGGATTAATAGACTAAGGAGTTTAACAATCATTCTAAAATCTAAGCCTTTCTGAGGTATCTGTTTATATACGATCCCTTGGAATTTTTCCAAACGGACTCTATTTTTTCTCATTTTAATAGACACAAAGTATCTTTTTCTCCTCCTTTCACTGTCAAATGATGGAGAGGCAGAACAGCTTGAGTCTGTGTCCTGACCCTGATACTGGGCAAATTACTTGTCTAATTTAGGACCTCAGTATAGCAGACTAGGTTAGACTAGATGATACATGTAGTGACTTCCAGTTTAAATGTTCTAAGGTTCTTGCATCCTTCTTTTAGTTGTTTCCAACTTAAAAGCTGTTTGCTCGTTGGTAAAAATGAAGGTTTTATATTTTTGGCCCTTAAGGTCCTTTCCAGAACAAAATCTGTGATCTTTCTTTTGATTCCAATAGAATGCTGTGGAAAGTGGGGTCTACTTAGCTTTGGTCTTTGAATCCTCAAGTTTTAGCACAGTTCAGACACATGATAGAAAATAAATATCCAGTGGTTTGATTGAATGATCTATGACTCTATAATCTTAGTATGGCCGTGTAGTTAGGAAAACCTCTGTACAAGTCTGTTTGCCTCAGTTTCCTAATCTTTAAAAAATGGGGATAACAATAACACTTCAGACATAGATATTTCTGATTGTGAAAATCAGAAGTAATATTTGTAAAGTATTTTGCAAATTTTAAAGCACTATTAAATGTTATCTATTATTGTATATATTCAATAATATCAGATATGGATTATATTGTTCATGTTATATATTTTATTCAATTATTATAATTTTTATTTATTTAATAATTTTCAAATATATATTTTTATGTAATAGACCCCATATTATGTTACATATAACATATTTATGTACATATTTTTATATATATGTCCCATGTTGTATATAGTATATAAGAATATATAATATGCCATATGAATATTTGTTCTATCTTTATTACATTATTTATAGAAATATTATATATGATATATGATATAATGATATATTGATCATATCTATTAAATGTCATATAAATATGATCACATTCTATTAAAGATATACATGTTATATTTATATATTGCATAGGTATTATATATAAATATATATTAATGACTAAGAATTAATTCATAGTATACTCTTCTACTTTCCCTCCCCTGTTACTCTTCACCTTTTCATTTACTCTATTCCAATCCAATCCAATAAACACCTATTAAGTGCCTACTATATGTAGGGTAAGGGGCAGCATGGCTTAGTGAATATAGGGCTGATTTTGGAGTCAGAAAGACTTGGATTTAAATCCTACCTCTGATACATTCCCATCCTCTTTAAAATTATTAATTGCCCAGCATTGCCTCTCTCTCTATTGGTAGTGGGAATTTCTTCATCTGAAATTCATTGTACTAATGAAAGCAAAGGATGTTTTACAAAGAAGTGAAAAATATTGGGGATATAAAGACTAGGGCCATAGTCCCTCCCCCTCAAGGAAGTTCAAATCTAACAATGAAGTAGGAGTGATTCCAGAGTACCTAGAATACTGGGCTTAGAGTCAGGCCGTAGTTTTTAAAGTTAAAATTTTGCCTTAGAATGTTTCCCTCAGTTTCCTCATCTGTAAAATGAGCTAGAGAAGGAAATGGCAAGCCATTCCAGTATCTTTGCTAAGAAAACCCCATGAAGAGTTGGACCCCACTAAAAAAAAAACAAACAACTGAATAACAAGCAAATTGATATAGACAAAAATTGTGGTTCAGGAGAATTGGATTCTAGCCCAGGTTCCACTGGAATGTATGGGACATTTAGGCTAGATCTGTGAGGTCCATATACATCTTCCTTGTCTCCCCCTTCCAGGTGCCAAAAGACTCTCAAGACCTGTCAAATACCAGTTTCAGGGTGAAAACATCAGTCTCCAGTTCTTTCCTTCAGTGCATACAGATAGAGACAGGTCCAACTTTGTTGACTCTCTCCTGTTGCTGGCTCCATCCTCTGTCTGGCTGTGGGTGTAGACCTAAAATCATGTTAATGTTGAGAGGGATAAGAGATAAACAATAATCTTTTTTTGGTTAGTTCACTCATGGAAAGCTCTCTAAATTCGCTAAATAACATATGGCTTGCATTTTTATAAATCTGCCATTTCACAACAGGAACTCAAATTTAGCCAACAGGTTTTTTTTTAAAACCAGGAAATACCTCTGATAAAAATAAAATAAAATAAGCTATGACCTAACTTGAACTAACACTTGGCCTTGAACTTGAAATAGCCAGAGGAGGATAAAAACTGCTTATCTGTCACATTCTGGGTCCATCCTGTTTGCCTAAAGCTATTAGCTACCATATTTTCTTTTTGATACTGACACCAAGAAGCTTGTTTTGAAAGGAGCCCAATTGTCTTTCCAGTCAGCCTCAATGGCAAGGGACACAGGCAAGGTGACCCTCCTAAGTAGCTTATCAGTGAATTACTAGGTCATAGATTTAGAGCTGGAAGCAACTTTTTGAGATCTTTCTAAGATCATTCATTTCTCTTGTTTAAGCCCTAGAGAAGTGAGGTCACACAGGCATAAATAACAGAGTTGTGATTTGAACTTAAGACCTCAGACTCTAAAGAGAACACTGCCCATTACTCTTTCCTATGGAGTTTCACTATCTGTTCCATACTGATGATTATTTGAATATTTTTATTACCATTTTAGTGGCCACTCCTTGAAACTTGTTCATAATTCTCCAGCAAGAATGGAAAATGGGGAATCACAAGAATTAAATTATCCCTAAATGATGTAGGTCCCTCTGGTGTGGCCTCCAAAGAGGGGTTAGTGTTTCTCAGGATCTTGCCACTGTCCCCATATCTAGTTATGGACTAGTGGGACTTTATCTTCAAAGTCAGACACTGGGTTAACCTTTCCTCATTTATGACTCTTGAACTACTCAGGGATCCTGGGTTCAAATCTCACTGTAAGCTTGGGCAAATATTTTAATCTTCTTAGATCTTAGTTCTTTAATCTGTAAATTGATAGAAGACCTAGATAGGAAGAGCTGAGGTCCCTGCTACCTCTAGATAAATGATCCTACCAATCTTCAGGGTGCCACCTAGCAGAGCACACCCAGACACATTTTGCATGGACAGACATTATCAGCTAAACTTGGAACCAGCTAATTTTAGTGCTGAGTCCATTGTGGTTTTCTCGCCTGGCTCCACTTCTGACTGTCTAGACTTTTCCACCTCCTCAACAGCATCTTTCTGCCTTTGGAGATACCTCTACCCCCAGAGCTCCATCTTGGACCAGCAAGAAGCTGGTCATTTCAGGAGATACCTCATATATCCAAGCTTACTTCTCCTCTGGCTGCACTCTTGGCTCTCTGGACTTTTCCATTTCCTCCCTAGCAACCCCACTTCCTCCCCTCCTCCTTATATGTTGTCTTCCTCCATTAGAATCTAAGCTTCTGAAGGGGAGGAACTGTCAATACTTAGCACAGTGCCTAGGACAAAGTAAACAGTTAATTTAATAAATGTTCTATCTATCTGTCATCTATAATCTATATTTTTCTGTTATCTACCTATTTCCTAGCTCTTTTTTATTGATCTTGCTACCTGTTATCTTACTTTGGCTCTATGATCTATCATCTTTCTATCATCGACCTACCCACCTATATAGCTATCTAGCATCTATCCATATTTCTGTTACCTCTCTACCTTTCTCTCTATTATCTCTGCTCTATTATCTATCTATCTAATATTCTATGATCTATTTACTTATTGATCAAGCTATTACATATCCAATATCTCTCTTTATCTATTATATATCTATTATCTATTATTTATCTATCTACTTTCCTATTTCTCTTTCTGTCTGTCTGTTTGTCTGTTTCTGTGTCTCTGTCTCTGTCTCTCTGTCTCTCTGTCTCTGTCTCTCTGTCTCTGTCTCTCTGTCTCTCTGTCTCTCTCTCTCTCTGTCTCTCTCTCTCTCTCTCTCTCTCTCTCTCTCTCTCTCTCTCTCTCTCTCTCTGCCCAGTCCAGGTTTTAAGCATTAAGCAGTTCCCACCATTTACATTACCAAGCAGGGGTGTGTTGAAACATGCTCATACTAGCCCCAAGAACTGATTGTTAAAACTTTCAGTGAGAACATTTACACCTTGGAAATGAGCAAACTCTATATATGTGGGCTTGATATAGTGTTCTGTTGATTGTCTAGATTTAAAGTGATGGAAAAAATAATTCAAATTAAATTTAAAGATAAGCTGTACATACATTTTTTTCCTTTCCAGAGAGCTAGGTAGTTAAATATTTACCAGAACAATCCTAACTTTTGGATCACCATCCTTGGTCATTATTTCTTTCTTCCATCTAAGTCTTGCTATTCCCCCTCAATCCCGGAGAGTAAAAAAAAAAATTTATTGTCTGGGTCCTAAACCAAGGTTACTTAAATCCTGCGTCTGCTACATCTCCTTAGAACTCCCTGGACTAACCTCTTTCCTTACCTAGTTATTGTTACCTAGTTATTCTATTTCATAGGATCAAAGTTTCATAAGGAAAAAAGAATAATTTTGGAACTCTGATTATACACAATCTTGCTTTTGCCTGTTTTTTCGCTGTTCCTTCTCTTACTGCATCAGTACCTTTACAAATCAATATTTTGAATTCCTACACTGACTATGTGTCCTTTTTAATGACACCTTCAATGCCTAGATAGGGTACCAATCAGGTTGTCCTGTTAATATCTCCCATCCATTGTGTATGTGTCTTCATAGTTTTAAACCAGTATGTTTGCCTTTTGCATAGCATTAAGGGATAAGAGATGAGAGTTGGAGGTCTTCTAGTCCAAAATTCTCATTTTATAGTTGATGAACCTGGTCTCATAGCTAGTAAATAGCAGAGACAGGATTGGAAGCCAGGTTTTCTAACTCCAGATACCATACTTTTTCCTGAGCACTACACAGCTTTTCTCAAAATATTCTTGGGAATATTTTAATCAACAATGAACCAAAAAGCATTTTTAACACACATTAGCAGAAAGTATGCTTGGGGATAATAGAGAAACCTCTCTTTTTCTTAATAAAATTGACAGTAATGGGTTTGGCCTAATAATGAAACATTTCCTGTCCTCATAGTGATTAGGTCACTTACCATGAGCTATGTGTGAAGCACACAGTGATTATCCAGTATATATTTATTGAAGAAGAAAAATCCAACATGGTATCATATCTCTCCAATTAATTCAAGGTCTTTCTTCAAGACATATTCTTGGAGAAAGAGAAGATGTTGATATTCTACTTAGGAAAAGGAATACAGACAACTTGTTCAGTCATTTTTCAGTTGTTTCTAACTCTTTGTGACCCTATTTGGGGTTTTCTTGGCAAAGAGATTGCAGTAGTTTGCCATTTCCTTCTCCAGTTCATTTTGACAGATGAGGAAACTGAGGCAAACAGGGTTAAATGATCCAGGGTCACCCAGCTACTAATTGTCTGAGGTCAGATTTGAACTCAGTTGCATGAGTTTTCTGTGGACTGACACTATGGACTGTGATGTCACCTAGCTGACTAGAAAGTTTTTGTCAAAACTAGGGGAAAAGTAAGGAGGTATAACATAGCTCTCAGAATCCTGCATATATGTGCTTCATTTTTTCCAAAAAAAAATAAATGAAATAAATCACTTTGAATAGATTCTTTTAATTTTCATAAGTAAATCTCTAAAATTAAAACCAACCATACAATAGTAAAACCAAAGTCTAGCAACAAATATGTCATACTTTTTAAAAGAAAAGATGTTAGATTGATAATTTCAATATACAGGTTCTCAGTTTAACTTGCTTAACTCTATCAAATGAACTAGCCAACCCTCCCTGTGGGAACACATGAATAAGAGTCTCCCAGAATGGGCAAGTGTGCATGAATTGCAATGTATATCATTGAAAGGAATATGCCCATCATTAATATTGCATATGGACCTGAGTTTTAATCAAATATTCCCATTCCAGCATTCCTATTCCAGGCTACAAAAACTTCACTGAGCTAAGGTACTGCTAACCTTAAGGATGCTAAGAAAGGCCAAAAAATGTCCCCTTCCCTCACAGAATTTACGTTCTAGTAAGTAAATCATCTATTCGGTTTGCATCTTGTATGCATCTAGTTATTTACTTTTTGTCTTATTCATTAAAATGGCACTAGCAGATGAAATTATTTAAACATTCCAACCCAAAATTTTATCAATTTTTTTAGAAATAATGCCATCAATGAAAGAGAAGGGGAAATCCAAGCTATTTAAATTTCAGAATCTTCAGAACTCCATTTAAGGGAATGAAATATGTCTACTAAGGTCTCCTGGTAATTTCATATGCCTTTCCCTTTTCTGGTCACTCATACATATCTTTCCAGTAGATTGAAAATGATATAGAAAATCCCTCCCCTCCCCGGTTTCTTCCAGATTTGACATTTTTTGTTCCTAAAGAAGGTAAGGACTAGAACATGGTGGAAAATACCCATGGTTTTATAAAAATCATAGATCAAGAGCTTGAAGGAATCTCAGAAGTCATCTACCTCAATCACATCATTTTATAGATGAGGAAACTGGTCCTTGGAGGTTGAGTGGCTCATTTGGGGTCACAAATGAAATGGGGCATCAGAAGCAAGATTTGAACCTAGATCCTCAAACTCCAGAGTTAGCACTGGTTCAACTATGCCATAGGAAAGCACTCTGAATAGCCCTAGGCATTTGGGGACTCCAGTAGAAAGTCCAAAGACAACTGTGAAAAGGTTGGAAGACTGAAGGATACTGATGTCAAATTTTGCCTTCATCATCATCATTTACCTGAGGCAGGCTGTGAGAACAGAGGGCTTGGCTCTCAGTGGTTGAATTATTCTACCATGTTCCTCTGTGGTAGGATTCTTGACCTCAGACAAAAGTGTTTCCTCCTACAAATCCTTCACAATGATTCCAAGGACATGGGATAAAAGAATGACTTTTTGAAAAAAAGGAATAAAGGACTGGAGTTAGAAGACTGAACATTGAAGGCTAGAACAAAACAAAAAGATGGGAGAAGGCAAAGTAAGAAATCAGGGAGAATTTAGCTACAAAAATTAGTTATTACCTATGGAATCCTGCTTTTCTTTCTATATCTCTAACACTTAGCATAGTGTTTCCTCACATAGTAAGCTCCTAATATATACTAACATATAATATACATTTTATTCTTTTTAATTTTATTATAGTATTTTTATTTCATCTGCTAGTGCCTTCCCCACTAAGGTTATCTCCACTTTATTCTATTATTTTATTCTATTTATTTTTTAATTTGTATATATTTTAAATTCATTCTCTTAGGCATCAGTTTCCTTGTATGTAAAATAAATAGAGTGGGATAAATTTCAGGTCCTTTACATATATAAATTTAGAGAACCTAGGTTTCTATAAGAAGTTCTTTTTTTTTCTTTTGTAATTTTTAATTTTTTTTTGAATCTTACAATTTTTCCCCAATCTCACTCCCCCCCCCCCCCCCCCACGGAAGGCAGTCTGATATAGACCAGGTATTCTTTTTTTAGGTGTTTTTTTTAGTGTTTTTTTCCAAGGCAAATGGGGTTAAGTGGCTTGCCCAAGGCCACACAGCTAGGTAATTATTAAGTGTCTGAGACCGGATTTGAACCCAGGTACTCCTGACTCCAAAGCCGGTGCTTTATCCACTGTGCCACCTAGCCGCCCACTAGACCAGGTATTCTTAACCTGGAATCTGTGAATATATTTTTTAATAAGAAAAAAATTGATAACTGGCTCTCAGCTCTTCTCCAAGCTCCCTGCAAGGATCCGCTGCCTTGGTCAGTTGCATTCCTGAGCCAAGATGGTGAAGGTCGGAGTCAACAGATTTGGCCGCATTGGGCGTCTGGTGACCAGGACTGCACTCATCTCTGGCAGAGTAGATGTTGTGGCCATCAATGACCCCATTCATTGACCTCAACTACATGGTTTATATGTTTCAATATGATTCCACCCATGGCAAGTTCAAGGGCACTGTCAAAGCTGAGAGTGGAAAGCTGGTGATCAATGGAAAAGCTATTACCATCTTCCAGGAGCAGGATCCCACCAATATTAAATGGGGAGATGCTGGAGCTGAGTATGTTGTAGAGTCCACTGGTGTCTTTACCACCATGGCTGGGGTTCACTTGAAGGGTGGAGCCAAACGGGTCATTATCTCTGCCCCTTCTGCTGATGTCCCAATGTTTGTGGTGGGAGTGAACCATGAGAAATATGATAATTCCCTTAAGATTGTCAGTAATGCCTCATGCACCACCAACTGCTTGGCCCCCTTGGCCAAGGTCATTCATGACAACTTTGGCATTGTGGAAGGACTCATGACCACAGTGCATGCTATTACTGCTACCCAGAAGACTGTGGATGGTCCCTCTGGCAAGCTGTGGCATGATGGGCGTCGTGCTGCCCAAAACATCATCCCTGCTTCCACTGGAGCTGCTAAGGCTGTAGGCAAGGTCATCCCTGAGTTGAATGGAAAGCTCACAGGCATAGCTTTCCATGTTCCCACTCCCAATGTATCTGTTGTGGATGTGACCTGCCACCTGGAGAAACCTGCCAAATATGATGACATCAAGAAAGTGGTGAAGCAAGCATCAGAGGGACCCTTGAAGGGCATCCTGGGCTACACAGAGGACCAGGTTGTATCCTGTGACTTTAACAGTGACACGACACCCACTCTTCTACCTTTGATGCAGGCACTGGCATTGCCCTCAATGACCACTTTGTCAAGCTTATTTCATGGTATGATAATGAGTATGGTTATAGCAACTACGTAGTCGACCTCATGGTCTTCATGGCCTCCAAAGAATAAAATGGGAAGCCATGGATGAATCTTCATCCCCAACCAAAAAAAAAGTTACATCACTGGGGAGCCCACATCCCTAACATGAGTTCCTCTACCAGGGATCCTGTGCCCCATTCACATCCTTGTCCCAAAGCACCCCTGTAGTGGGGGAGAAGTCTAGAGTCCTTTATTGTGTACCATCAATAAAGTCACCATATTCAGTGAAAAAAATTGATAACTACATTTCAGTTTTCTTTTTCATCCTATTTTATTTAAATTTTTCCACTTCTTGTACACTAATTTTTTTCTTTTAAGTTTGATATTTTATTTTTCCCAATTACATGTAAATATAATTTTAACACTTTTTTTTTCAAATTTTGAGTTCCAAATTCTTTCCCTCTCTCCCTACTCTATTTTCCTCATTGAGAAATTTGATATAGGTTAAACATGTGTAATCATACTGTGAAAGAAAACACAGACAAAAAATACGTATTTTTATTTTATGCATTTAAAATATTTTTCTGAGAAGTCCAGGATTTTCACCAGACTACTAAAAAAGATACACATTTGTGACCTTAGACCAATTACTTCCTTTCTGGGGATCAGAGAGGTTCCTTATTTATACAATGGAGGAGTGGAATTAAATGATGTCAAAGAACCCTTCTAGCTGTAACTTTCTTTGAGATCAGATCAACATTTTTAATTAGCAAGATAATGAATAAAGTTGGAGATAATTAAAATGTCCAGTAGAGGGCAGTGGTAAACCAGCTAGCTATTTTCTCTTCTTGACTGTAAGAGGATTAGGTTTTACAGAGTTCTCACATTTATCACGCTGGTAGATTCTACAGAGAAGATGAAAGACCTGAATGATTTGCAAATGCAATAGCCTTCCCAGGCTAAACTGAGGCAGTCTTGTGGAAATGGTTATGTGAAATGTCTAAGTTTGTCTTGAGTTCTCAGTGAGAATTGCTGCATAACCCAATCCAAAGAAATCAGTACAGGAAAAATGCTGATTTTCTTCAGCATGAGAAGCCCTGAGCATATATTGCAGATGTTGCTTAGCATTGGGCCTGGACTGTTACCTCTCTGAGGGTAGCAACCATGTCAAATGAAATCTTCAATATCCTTAAGAGAGCAGTATAATAAACCCATTACTCACAACAGACACTTTTTAAAATGTTGAATAAAATTGCTGAGATTATTCCTTGACATTGAGAAGTCAATGTGACTATGGATTCATTTACTTGACCCTTTATAAAGAACTCCTACTACTCCAGGCAAGGCATGGTGCAGGGAGCAGAAAGTGAGTCTGAAGCCAGGAAGCCTTAGAGTCGCAGGTCCTTCCTTTGGTTCATGCTATAGGACTTAATTTTTCTTTTTTTAAAAAAAATTTTATGGGACTTTCTTAGTGCCTTCAGGCAATTCTCCATGAAATCACTGGTACAGATCAGTCAACAGAAATAGGTGGTTTGAGGGAAATAAAGACAATAATGATATGACCTCTGTTCTCCTCTTATCCTCTCTATAGAAACCAATTTCCATTAGTGATCATCAAAGTAATTTCTTTTATCTGATACAACTGTCCTTAATTTTTGTTTTGTTTAACTGATGGAGGCTGCCTTTAATTAGGGAACAGCAATATATTAAAATTCTATTTCTTGATCTTAATTGAAGTAAAAGATTATCCTTACTTTTTTTTTGTCCTCAAGATTAATGATTATTTTAGTTTCCCCACACATTCCTTATATGTACTTAGAACTCCTGAGGACAGTTTAATAAACAATCCAAAGAGAGGTGTCAACAGAAGTCTGATTCACTGTGCCTCTCTTTATGGAGAGGTGAGAAACTGTACTGGTAAAGTATGGCTATAAAAAACCTAGATTCTTTTGATGAAGTGGCTTATGAGATCAGTAATTGTTGCTTTGTCATCATCACACTGCTGTAAAGGCAGCTTAGATGATACTGTGAATAGAGGTTGCACCTAGGGCCAAGAGAATCTGAGTTCAAATATTGCCTCAGACCCTTCAAAACTGTTTAATCCTAGGCAAACAGCTTCAGTTTCCTTTTCTATAAAATGGAAATAATTATTATAGCCATCTCCCTGGTTTTAGTGAGGATAAAATGAGATAATATATGTAAACTAATTTGCTAACTATAAAGCAGTTATATAAATGCTATCTGGTATTATTATCTATTATAATTCTGAGACTGTTGTTGGCTATGGGATCTGGATCAGGTTCTCTTATAATTATAGAATATTAGAGGCCTCAGTGAGATTCAGGGAAATAAACAGAGGACCTGGATTCAACTCTCATCACTGCTATTTACTTATGTATAACCTTGAGAAAAATCACCGAAACTCCTCAGGTCTCAGTTTCTTCATCTGCAAAATGGAGGAGCTGAATGAGAACCCTTCCAACTCTAAATCTATATCATTTCTAATCCTTTAATTCACTGAGGAGGAGCCTGAAGTCAAGGGAGAGGTGGTATAATTTGTCCAATGTCATACAACTAATTAGAGAAAGAACCAGTATTTGAACCCAAGCCACGTCTCTTAAATCCCTCTCCAATGTTTTCCTCATAATACTACCCAGACTCCCTATCAAGTACCTAGCCTTCTCAGAGCACTCAGTACTGGCTCTGTGATTTTATTAGTATAGTTGAATGTCACAACCTCCATTATTTCTTAGTAGAGGGTCTTTAAGAGTGGCCATAGAGGGGGGAAATGATCCCTCAGTGACCAACCCTCTGATGATGATGAGAGTATCCCTGAATTTAATGTCAGTTCTCACCCAATAAACACCAAGTCTGTCCCTGAGTCTGCACTCAATACCTCTTCTGTTTGGTAGGACCTGTTAGAGCCCACACTCCCTTTTCAAGAACCCAGGGCCACCCCCAAATCACAAGGATGGATCTAAGAAAGTTTTTGGTGGATCTGGACTACAAGGAGTTCTCATGAATATTGATTCAACCTAATTAGACGAGCATGTATTAAGGATCTATTATATTCAATACACTGTATTCAGCACAAAAGAGTATATTGGCATTGGGTATACAAAGACAAAACAGTCCCTCCTCTCCAGATGTCTACATTCTATTAGGATAGGGTAGGGTACTATATGTACATGTAAATTGACACACATGAAAATTTGAGGCAAGGGGAGGAACACCAACAGCTGGGGAGATAGGTTAGGAAAAGCTTCATATGGGAGCTGGAGCATGATCTGACTCTTGATAGAAGGGAAGAAGTCTAAAAGGCAAAGATGAGGAGGGGCAGCATTTGAGGCAATAAGAACAATCTGTTCCCGAAAGTGTGGTGTTAAAAGTCAGAATTCTGAGTTCAGACAATTACACTCACATGACTGGATAGGTAAAAAGGGAAGTACTGTGAAGTAAGTCTGAGAGGAAAAAAGGTAGGCTGAAGTCATCTTTTAAAGAGTAGAGGAGATTACAGAGAGAAGCAATAGGGAGCCCCTGAAAATCTTTGAGCTGAGGTATATGATCAGACTTATGCCTTAGGATGTTGGAGATAAACTGGATATTTTGGGCAACTGCTTTAGAACTGAGTTCTAAAGGAACCTTTGGAAATGGGACCAGCATGTGGAGAAAAACATTGAATAAGGAGTCAGGAGACCTGAGTGTTACCTCTGGTTCTGGCTCTGACATTTTGACCTCTGTGAGGACCAATTAGAGAAAGCAGGGACAGGAATCTGGGAATCCAGTTAGGGGACTGTTGTAATTGTTAAAATTACAGAATGAGTGGTGTTGAGGGCTTGAACCAGGGTGGTATCTGCAGGAATAGAAGGAAACTGGGATGAATGTGAATGATATTATGTCTACAGAACTAACATGACTAGCAGATCATTGGATGTTCATAGCCTCTCTACCAGAGGGGTGCCTGGAGGAGCCTGGTGCTTTCCCAAGAAATGGTCTTTTATATAATAGAATTTTAGGATGTTAAGAGTTAGAAGGAAACTTAAAGGTCTTCTAGTCCAGCCCCCATCCCATTATATGAGTCTTTTCTACCATATCTTATACAGTTGGTCATCCCGTCTCTGCTTGAAAATTTCCAAAATTGCAGAACTTACGAACTTAAGAGACAAGTTATTCCATTTCTTGACAATTCTAATTATTGGTAAAAATTTCTATATTTTGTTGTTGTTCAGTCATTTCAGTCTTGTCAAACTCTTCATGACTCCCTTTGGGATTTTCTTGGCAAAGATACTAGAGTGGTTTGTCATTTCTTTTTCCAGTTCATTTTACAGGTGAGGAATATGAGGCAGACTTAAGTATCATGCCCACGGTCTGAGGCTGAATTTGAACTTGAGAAGATGAGGCTTCCTGTTTCCAAGTCCAGTTCTCTGTCCACTATACCACTTAGCTACTCTAGAATGAATAAAGTATAGGAACATCAGAAAGGCAGGAAAAGGAGTTCAGTTGTGAAGGGCTTTAAATACCAAACAGAGAATTTTGATTTTGATCTTTACAATTCTTCAGGGAGCCACTGAAGTTTCTCAAGTAGGGGAATGTCATGGTCAGACTTATACTTTAGAAAAATTCCTTTGGTAGCATGGAGTGGAGAATGAATTGAAGTGGGGAAAGACCAGAGGCAGAAAGTTATTGTAACAGTCTAAGCAAGAGGTGATAAGCTCCTGCAATTGAGGTGATGGCTGTGTGAGTAGAGAGAATAGTATATATTTGATAGATATCATGAAGTTAGAAATGACTAGAATTGACACTAGATTGGCTATGTGGAGTGAGCATGAGTGAGGAGTTGGAAGGGTGGGTGGATGGGAGGGTGGAGATGCCTTTAACAATAATAGGAAATTTGGGAAGCAAAGAGGGTTGAGGAGAAAAGATGATGAATAATTTTGGACATATTAAGTTTGAGGTGTCCATGGGATATCCAATTTGAGATGTCCAAAGGAAAGTTGTTGAAGTTTGGAGGTAGAGCACATTTAGGTGATTTGTATACAAATGAAAAGTTCAATAAAATTTTGATTAATGAATAGATCATGAAATATACCTCCTTCCTCTAGATAGTTTTGTTCTAGGGATCATAGATTTATAGTTGAAAGAGACCTTAAAAATTCATCTAGTCCAACTTCCTCATTTAATAGATGAGGAAATTGTCATTCAACAATGTTACAGGAAGTGATTTGCCCAAAATTCCATAGCTAGTTAGGTGGAATATGTACCTAGGACTTCCTACTGTCAACCCAATGCTTTACCCACATGAGACATTCAGGTGGAGATGTTCAAGAGGCAGTTTTATCATCACCAGTTTTCCTAGGGAACAAAAGTCATTCATTTCCCCTTCCTAATTCTCAATAGGTTAAGTTGTCATTCTTAGAAAGGACTTGCAACTTCTCCCATTGGGAACAGCAGTCAGATAGTTTTATGTCAGCTCCCTGCTTTGATGGGAGAAGATGTTAGAGGGGATCCTTGGACTCCCAGAGCTTACCACTTCCCATCCTTTGAGAAGGCAAAAATTGTGTTTGCTTTGAAAGTGACTCAGCCTTAAATGGGGTTAAGCATGTGTATTCCTTTGCTACTTTTCACAGGGGTGAGGATGAATGAGATCAGCTCTTTAAAGTTCAGAGCTCTGCTCTTTATAAATATAAGGCATAAAAATCAAATACCTTTAAAAACGTAGGTGTTTTTCCCAATTAAGAGGGGAAAAAATGCCTTGCAACCATTTTTCTTTTCCTTAAACCTCCCTAAACTATTAAAGTAATTGCCTCATTAGGTCTATTCCCAGAATGGAGGAGCAGAGCCCATCCTGGCTTATGGTCACATGGGCTCAATACGAATTGCTCTAGTCAATATTATCTCCATTTTTGACATTTTGAAGCTATTTTCCTTGCAATTCTACACTTCACACTATAATCAAAGCCTGTTTTCTTGGTCCTTGCGATATCTGTGACTCACAGACTCTAACCATGCAAGTGTCTCACACATACATCAGAAGTGGCGTTTTAAGATGTGTAAATTATGAACTTTCCTTGCAATTTACTCTTCCACATTTCATTAGAGCGCTGCTTCTCTTAACCCGACAGATCAGATCCATGAGTCATTTGGGGAGACAAAATGTCAGCAAGCTATGAAGCAAACTCCATCAGCAGCATCTGACAATTATCCAGTGAGAGAGTCCTAACCTCTGCCCATGGAACTTCCTGGAGATAAACTGGATATTTGGGGCAATTGCTTTAATTCTTTTAGAACCAAGGCTGGTGTGCTGGAGACCCAAGTATCAGTCATTGCTCTGCCATTAACTCTGTGTGACCTGGCAAAACTGTTCTCTTTTCTTGGGCCTCAGTTTTCTACTGCATAAAATGAGGTCATTGGACTAAAATATCTCTACCATCCTTTCCAAGTTTAAGGTTCAATGCTGCTCCCCATTGGACAGCCATCTCCTTCCTCTTTGCATTTGTTTAGACTTTTTGGAATGCATTCCCTCATTCCCTCCACTCAGACTTCTTATGTTCTTTAAGTCTCAGCCCAGATGCTACCTCTGAGAAGCCTTCTTTGAATATTCTGATCCCTCAAATTACCTAGTATTACAATCACTAGTGTTTAAAGGATTTTGATTATCAGGGACCTTTGTCCTCAGCTAAGTCTAATGGATGAGGAAAACTCAGACTCAAAAAAGTTGCAGAACAAGCAGAGCTAAAATTGGATGTCAGCTTCTCCAAAGCCAATCCCCCCACCTCCATCTACTCATTACTTCTCTACTCTACCCCAAGTAAAATATAAACTCTCTGAGGGCAAAGAGTATTTTGTACCCAATATGGAGCTGGTGCTTAGAGTGGGTGCTAAACACATGATAATTGAATAGAATTGTTCTAGGTTCCCTTCCAGTTCAAACATTCTAAGTTCTAAAGCCCTTTCCAATTCCCACATGTGCTAAGGCCCTTTTGAGCCCTAATATTCATTGGTTCTTTAACATTCTTTCATTAATGCACAATCAATCAACCAAAAAGCATTTGTTCAGGCCAGGCTGAATGGTGCAAGGTATAACATGCCAGGTCCAGACCTGAATCAGAAAGATTCATCCTCCCAAGTTCAAATCCAACTTCAGATACTAGTTGTGTGATTCTGGGCAAGTCTCTTGATCCTGCTTGGTTCAGTTTTCCCATCTGTAAAATGAATTACAGAAGGAAACAGCAAATCTCTCCAGAACCTCTGACAAGAAAACCTCAAATAAGGTCTCAAAGAGTCAGACACAAATGAAACAAAGAAATAACAATAAATATGCCAGTCATTCAGATAGGTTCTGGACACACAAATGCAAAAATAAAATAACTCCTGTCCTGAAGGACCCTCCATCCTATTTGCAGTAAATTATGAATTCACCAACATAAATGATATCCTGATAAAATTAATTTAACTCATTCACATGCCATTCATTTGCTACCTGCCTTGACCTGGAAAAAAAATTCTCAGTTAAGAACCTGTGGTCTCAGTGACTCTTCTGAAAAATCAGAGGGTTAAGAATACAAGGAATTTAGAGAAATATGAGAAGATGTAGGTGAACTGATACATTATAATAAAGAGAATGGAGAGAGCAATATATACAATAACTACAGGCTGGTAAATTAAAAGCATTAAGATAAATCTTCCTTCCTTTGTTCCTTTTCCTTTTTTTTCCTTCTTTCCTTTTCCTTCCTTCTCTTTCTCTCTCTTTCCTTCCCTCTCTCTTTTTGTCTCTTTCTTTCCTTCCTTCCTTCCTTCTTTCTTTCTTTCTTTCTTTCTTTCTTTCTTTCTTTCTTTCTTTCTTTCTTTCTTTCTTTCTTTCTTTCTTTCTTCCTTCCTTCCTTCCTTCCTTCCTTCCTTCCTTCCTTCCTTCCTTCCTTCCTTCCTTCCTTCCTTCCTTCCTTCCTTCCTTCCTTCCTTCCTTCCTTCCTCCTGATAGACTTAGGGAGATCATACATAATGATGATAAATTGTCTTTAAAGTGTGCATAATGTTATGCTTCCTATGTTTGTCCTTCATTCCTGAAGAAGACCATGACATTAAGGAGGTAATGCCATGACTAGCACATGAACTGGATTTGAGTAGAGGGAGGGGTACTGTGCTAAATCACAAGCTCAATTTCTTCTCCAACCTCACTTTCTCCTCCACTGGATTCAGTGGCCAAATATAAATCAAAATGGCTGGAGATGGTCCTGGATGTGAGGCAATCAAGGTTAAGCTACTTGCCCAAGGTCACACAGCTAATAAATGTCTGAGGCTGAATTCAAACTCCTGTCCTTCTGACTCCAAAACCAGTGCTCCATCCATTTTATAGGTGGGGGAAACTGAGACACAGAATGGTTAAATAGAGTTGTTTAGGACCACAAAGCTACCAAATACCAATTCTTTTGATTCTCCTTTTCTGGAGGATCTCAGTTTCTTCATCCAGAAAATAAAGAGGTCAGATTAGATAACTTCTCAGGCCCCTTTCAACTCTAATCTATGATCCTGTAACTCCAGCAGAATCATTGATAAGCAAATAATATGGAAGAAATGTGCAACATGACAGAGTGAATGTTGTTTTGTAGACAGAAAGTAATAATTAGCAGTTATAGAGTGCTTTGAGGTTTGGATAACACTTTACAAATATTATCTCATTTAGGGACTATCACTATCTTCATTTTAAAAAGGAGGAAACTAAGGCAAACAGGTGTTAAGTGACTCACTCAGGGTCACACAACTTGTAGGTACCTGAGGCTGGATTTGAACCAGGCTCTTCCTGACTCTAGGTGCAGTGCTTTTTCCAGTTACCTAGCTCTGTCACTTGCTTCCTTTGTGACCAATTAACAATAGACCTTAGTTTTGTCATCTGTAAAATTAGGGGTTTGGATTAGGTAGTGCCATGGTCCATTCAAATTCTGTGCTCATGATCCTATAGAAAGCTTTGATATGCCCATTTGTCTGTGAAAGCTAAAAAGGCTCTGCCCCTCACAAGGCTGTCTTCAGAAGCCATGATGAATGGAAACCCGAATCTTTAGGATGTATCCATGGTGATGCAAACCTAGCCTTTGATTTGTGCCCTTGGACTGCTTGGGTTTGAATTTATATTTTCATCAAAGATTTCAAGCTATTCATCTCTTCATGCATTCTGCAAGCATCTATTAAGGGGCTATTGTAGGCTGATAAGTACAAGGCTGGAAGAGGAGACAAAAGAAATAGAAAGGACTCTTCCTGGAGCTGGGGATTTACTCAAGGAGACAAAAACAGATGCATGAAATGACATTTCAAAGCAATAGAACTGAAAGAGTCAAAGAATCCAACCCTAATTCTCAGGGAATTTTTATATATTGGGAGAGAGGAAAGGAGACAGAAACAGGGAAAGTTTCTTAGAGAATCAGAAAGATCACAAAACTCAGATTCACTAGAACTGAGTTTGAATCACATCTCTGCATCTCTACCTATGTGACATAGACAAATCACAAATCTTAATCTCAGTTTCCTTATTTGTAAAATGATGGAGTTAGATTCGATGATCTCTAAAGTCCCTTTAGATCAATGTACATCTTTTGTCTCCTTTTGAACCTTGTGCTTATCTGCCTAATATATCTTAATATTGTCAAATGAATGAAAGAATAAATAAATGAAAATATAAACCACACCAAGAAGAGTTGAAAGTCTTGTTCAGACAGAGAAGGGTTCAGCTTATGTCTATACTTGTAGATTTAATGGAACATCGTCAATCCATTTTAGCCTTTTATACTGTGGGTTACAGATTCACTTGCTCCAATTCCTGCCTCTCAACTGATCAGAGATCAGAGGCAACTTTCAACGACCAAAGAAAAGAATCCTCTTAGAGAAAAAAAGAACATGAGGCAAGTCCTGAGCCAAGAGAGTAAACCAGGAAATCATACAAGATCAAGCCAGAGTACGGGGTAACCAAATTCTAGGAACCAGACAGAAGAAACAAAAAATGTTCATTACATTGTTCTGAAGTTGGAAAAGTCAGTGTATGCTAAAGAACGAGAGTCTGATAAATGAAAAGATCATTAAATTCATTCTTGCTCCCTCCCTTTTTTTCCTTCCTTCCTTCTTCCCTACTTTGTCTCATCCTCATTTTGTACCCAAATGTAGTTTTGGGGATGATGATATGCTAAAAAGGCAAGATCTATGCTTGGGGTGGGGGTGGGGGTAAATCAGAGCTTTATTCTAGACACTAACATAGAATAGCAGTAGAGGGCTTGCTTGGACCCCTAGAAGTGAGCTCACAGTCCTATGATGTATCAATGGTGAGGGAGCTTCTTAAAGGTTCCTACCTACTTCTTCCCTGATGTGTTGAAGATGTGCATCAGTCTTCAACGATATCATAGGGTCCCAATCCAGACATAATGTCTGGAGTGTGAACATTCCCTCTCCATGCTTGACTCAATTGGACAGCCTGCCATAGAGGACATAAGAGCATTCCTCATTCTCAGAGAGAAAAAAAGACTTTATTATGAGACTTTATTCTCAAATCTCTTTATTCTTCCTACAATGAATTTGCCTTACCACATACTCCTGTATTAGAACTACTAGCTAAAGCTCAGGTCATATATCCCCTTATTCAATTGTTTCAGAGTTGCCATAACCTAGGATAGTTTTGGCCATGATGGTGGCTTTACTGAATAAATTTTATGAATAGATTCACATACAGCAAAAGTATGAGAAGCTGAGAACTATCTGCCCTCTACATGTTTTGCTGTGCCATCAATTCCAAAACCTTATTGATTTCTTCCTTTCCTCACCCTAAATTTGACTCTATAAATTGCCACCATGCTGTACTCTAAAAGTTCCCTCATTCCCTATGCTTTCCTTAGCCTGGAAGTTCTTTATGGTACCTTTTTACATGGGTGGTTTCCTCTTGGAATCTCCATTTTGAGGAAATTTTTTCAACATATGACAAGAGATATGAGAATTTGTTTTTAAAAATAATATTGCCACATGTATTACAGTATAATTGGTTTCCTTTGTAATCCTATGTATTTTATGTTATGCATTCTAAAACATTTTTCAGAGAAGGGTTTCCACAGGCTCCACCAGACTGCCAAATGGAGCCATGGCAACAAAAACAAGGTACCTATTAACTACATTCAGTTAACACAATATTGTTGAATTTGATTAATAAGTGAGATTTGAGTGTGTGTGTGTGTGTGTGTGTGTGTGTGTAGGAGATCCTGGATTTTGTATTTTTCTCTTTCAACTTTCTTTTTAGATACTTCACAGACATTATTATGAGCTGTCAAAAGGGAATACATATGAAATTGTATTGGAGTATAAACTTAGTAGAGGATTAACTAAGAGATATTCACTACTCAGGAATTCAGAAAGCTTTTGTATGGTACAGAAGACTAGTATGTATAGCAAGCTAAGTATCTGCATTTTTTAATATGCATGTTTACAGGGCCAATTAAAAATTGTCCAACAAGACAGTCAAACTGTTTTGCCCCTAAATTAGCAGTCTTTTTATGCATCAAAGTACAGCTGTTATGTCTGTTCTACTTTTCAAAGGGGCTATTGGACTAATCATTGCACTAGAAGACAGGAGATTTGGTTTCTAAGAACTCCTCCACCCCGTTAGTCTCTAGCTATGTGACCTTGGACAAGGCAAAATCCAGACCTCAGTCACCTAATCTGTAAAATGCACTGTAAAATCACACTCCACCTGTCTGTGGTAAATAAAGCAGATACTCTCTTGACATCTTTGCCAGCTTTAAAATTTATCCTATAAACACTGGAAACAATGAAATAAGTCTCAGCTCTAGCCATAGGGTCTGGGTTCAAATTCAGACTTTGATGATTGTTACCCCTGTGAGCATGGGAAAATCATGGCTCTCTTTGCCTGTTTCCTTATCATGGACTAAATTCTGGGAATATTAAATAAAAAGCAAAAAAACCCAGTCCCTGCTCTCAAAGACTCATAGTCTAATGGGGAAGACAACATGTAAATAACTATGTACAAACAAAACAGAGAGAGCATCAATAGGAGGTGAAATAGTCCTAGAGGGAAAAGAGGACCCTGGACAAAACCCTGAGGAATTCCCATAGATAGCAGACACAATGAAACAGAGAAGGAAGTTAGACTAGATGGCCTTGGAACTAACTCTATATTATGAATCTATGCTCTCCCTACCCTGTCCCTAGTTAGTTAATGAACCCAATGATTTTGAACAAGTCACTTTAACCCATATGTTTCACTTTGTCATTGATAAAATGAACTTCTTTTCAGCTCCGAAAATTCTACACAACGACTGTAGGAATTTAAATCGCTCTTTAGCATTAGGCTGGGGTGTATCAATGACACCAGGTTAAAGTTGTATACAACATGCAATTAAAGAGCCCCAAGTGGTTATCAGAATTTGTGTTTGATGAGGTGTTTGAATGTACAGTTCTGACACAAGCAGTGCTAGAATAACCATGTCATAATATGTGTGTATGTGTGCAAATCTTACTGTCAAGAAATTCAAGTACCAGAGGATTTAGTGATCTATCTACATTCTTCCATAAAGAATTGTTGTTCCATGAAATTTAATATTCAACATTTTAAATCGTCTTAAGAGCCAGTTACTGATTAGAATGCAAATTAAAATGGAAAATAGGAAAAAGGGAACACAAACTTTCAGGAGGAGCAAAAAGAGAAGAAAGACAGATGCTACATGTGCTGTCTCCTCCTTGCTTCTGTATTTGTAACTATAGTCTACTTAGCACAGTGCTGGATAATCAGAGCTCAATAACTTCATTCATTCATTCATTCATTCATTCATTCATTCATCCATGCTGACCAAAGAAAGGGAGATGGATACGTATGGATTTTTTCTCCATTCTATATATCAAAAATAATCAAGAAAAGCACAGTTGAGGCTTTTCCCCAGGACACCATATCCTAGAGGGCATAGACATAACTTTCACTCCCTCAGCAGTATAGAAGCAACAGTATATACAGCACTGAGATAACAAGAATAATTCTCCTAAATAAGAAGTTACCAGATGTGATTCAAATTGACATATCCCGGGTGTCTTCCCCTACATCCTCACTGTGTCCCAGAGTTTCTCATCTTCTTATTTGGAGGAGACTCTGACTCATACTGTCTTAAAAATTGATCTGAAGGCATTTTGCAAGTTTTTTGTCAGGGTTTGTTTTATGAAGCCTGTCCCAGGAAGAAAAAGTTCTAGCTCTGCCTCTGACAAGAGTGGGAAAATATAATCTAAAGCAGAGGTCTTACCAGACAGGAGATCGATGGTGGTGACTGGTAGAGAAAAGAGAAACCCAGGTGGGCCTCTTCTGTAGCAAATTTTCCTCCCATCTCTTGTTATTTTGAGAGTAGCTTCAGTGGAAGAGGTTCTTTCCAATTCCTTGCAAGTTGGAAAGGAAGAGACTTCATTTCAATGAATCAGGAAGTAATCAGAGACTTGGCATATGTTCTTGTGACATTTTGATAGATTGAACTCCAATCTGAGCATTGTAGGCATGGCAGTGTGGTAAAAAATGTTCTTTAGTCATTTTCAGTTGTGTCCAACTCTTGATGACCCTACTTGAAATTTTCTTGGCAGAGATATTAGAGTGATTTTCCATTTCTTCTCCCACTCATTTTACTGATGATGAAACTGAGGCAAACAGGGTGAAGCAACTTGCCAGGATCACCCAGTTAGTAAGTGTCTAAGGGCAGATTTGACTCAAGTCTTCCTGACTACAGACCTGACATTCTATTCATTCCACTACAAGGCTGCCTATGATAGAAAAGTATTGGGTATATTTAAGATGTGTTCAAAGTGAGAATACATTTGGACAGCTGAGTTTTGAGTTTCCTGAGGTTTTAGTTTTTGTTTTTGTTTTTATAGGTTTTTGCAAGGCAAATGGGGTTAAGTGGCTTGTCCAAGGCCACACAGCTAGGTAATTATTAAGTGTCTGAGACCAGATTTGAACCCAGGTACTCCTGAATCCAGGGCTGGTGCTCTAGCCACTCTGCCACCTAGCTGCCCCGAGTTTGCTGAGTTTTTGCATTTGGAGATTATGGTGGTATATTTTGAGTAAAGGGAAAAAAAAACATCTATTAAGCTCCTACTCTGTGGCAGGACTGTGCCAAGTGTATTTTTTCCAAATATTATCTCATTTTTTCAACAATCCTGATAAATAGATGCTACTATGATTCCCCTTTTACAGTTGAGGAAACTTTGATTTTTATTTTTTGCCTTTCTTTGTATACTTTAGCACAGTACTTGGCCCATAGGAGGTGTTCAGTAACTGCTTGCTGACTTACTGAGTGACTTATCCTAAAATTCTACTCTGTTAAAGAGTTAGCTGACATCAAATCCAGCCTCAGATACTTACAGCTGAAACCTTATATATGTGCTGCCTCTTGAGAGCAAGGGGCCAATTCACTTTTTCTTAACATATTACTAGGCATATTGTCTAAACTTAATAAACATTTATTCACCAATCCATCCATCCATCCATCTATACATTCCTCCATCCATCCAGCCAGCCATCCAGCCAGTCAAACATCCATTTGTCCATCTGTCTGTCTGTCTGTCTGTCTATCCATCCATCCATCAGTCAGGCATTTTAGGAATGAGTAGCTGAGGGGGGAAATGAACCCAGATTTTTTTATGATTCTTTATCACAAATCTTTTTATTTTTATAAAAGATTTTATTTATTTTGAGTTTTACAATTTTCCCCCTAATCTTACTTCCCTTCCCCTACCCCCCACAGAAGGCAATTTGTCAGTCTTTACATTGTTTCCATAGTATACATTGATCCAAATTGAATGTGATGAGAGAGAAATCATATCTTTAAGGAAGAAACATAAAGTATAAGAGATAGTAGGATCAGACAATAAGATACTAGGGTTTTTTTCCTAAATTTGAGCTAATAGTCCTTGGTCTTTGTTCAAACTCCACAGTTCTTTCTCTGGATACAGATGGTATTCTCCATTGCAGAGAGCCCCAAATTGTCCCTAATTGTTGCACTGATGGAATGAGTGAGTCCATCAAGGCTGATCATTGCCCCCATGTTGCTGTTAGGATGTACAGTGTTTTTCTGGTTCTGCTCCTCTTGCTCAGTATCAGTTCATGCAAATCCCTCCAGGCTTCCCTGAATTCCTATCCCTCCTGGTTTCTAATAAAACAATAATTGTTGAACCCATATTTTTTTGCCTTAAATGCATTAACTCTTTTCTTCACACTAGTTTCATTACAATTCTATCAACCTCTATATGATGGAGCTTCAATGATTTTTTAAAAAAACACAAAAGATTGTAGCATTCCCTGAAGATTCAACTCAAATATGTTTTTCCTACAAAGTCTTTCCTGATGCCTCAGCAACTTGTGTCTCCCCAATCTCTCAAAGCTTCCTTTTATCTACTTTGTATACAGTGACAGCTAGGTGGTATAGTTGATTGGACGAGAGCATTAGATCTGGAGTCAGAAAGATCTGAGTTCAAATCCCCCCAAGTTACTTGTTCTCAATCTACCTCAGTTCCCTCACCTGTAAAATGGGGATACTAATAGAACATGCCTCCCAGAGTTGTGAGGTTCCAATGAAATAATCCATATAAAAACTTTTTAAATCTTGAAGAGTTATATAAATGCTAACTATTATTATAAATAATTATATTTGTGTATGTATATGTGGTTTCTCCTGTTAGAATGTAAGCTCCTTCCTACTTCTAACCCACCTAGCAATGTCTGGTTGACTGACCCAGCTAGGTCCTGGGCTGGGGTAGGATAGGGGCTTTAATTAGTTAAAAAAAAGTCAGTTCTAGAATTCTGGGAGATCCCAGCAAATAGAAGTCCATTTAACATATCCCTCCAGGTTCCCTGAGAAAGATCATCTACAGCTTTTTTAATTTAATCACCATACACTGAACAGTGTTGTAGACATTATTAGAATAAAGTCCCCATGAGTAGTTTTCAGTCTTGAATCAGGGGTTCTTAACTGAAACCTATGAACTTGTTTGTTTTAAAATATTTTGGTCACTATTTTAATAAAATTAATTTCATTTGTGTGAGCCAAGCCATTTGGCCTTGATGTGAATATGAATCTTACTTAATCACAATGGTCCAACTTTACCGGATGTAAAAACCATATCTGAACATTCACTTGGTAATGATTATACAATGAAGCCAGAAGTTCGTAGATGGAATTGGTATAACCAGTTACATACCTTGTTTATAGTTTATGATACTTGTGTAAGTCTCAGATTTGGCATGATGTTATATGACCCTATAATTGTGCAGGCTAGGGGCAAACCAAGTGGACAGTAGCTTGCAGGTAGAGCAGACAGTGGGTGATGTGGACATGGAACAGACCAGACAAGAGAGAGAAGCGGACTAGGAACTTGGGCTAAGCAGACAGATTTATATATGGACTTGACCCTAAAGCCTCCTGTCACCAAGGCTGTTCAGTAAACAGATATAAATCTCTCCAAGCCTCATCAGCATTCCTTTGGTTTCTCTGAATAAAGAACCTGCAAAGCAACAAGAAGTTTCAGATAGGAATCTATTCTGGAAGCTATCCCCTTTCATTTTGGGTTACAGTGCACAATGTGCGTGGATTAGAGTCAGGAAGACTCCTCTTCATGAATTCAAATCCAGCCTCAGACACTTACTAGTTGTATGACTGAGCAAGTCACACAACTCTATTTGCCTCGGTTTCCTCATTTGTAAAATAAGCTGGAGAAGAATATGGAAACTACTCTAGTATCTTTGCCAAGAAAATCCCAAATGGGGTCTCAAAGAATTGGTCATGACTGAAAAGTGACTAAAGAAAAACAATAACAACATCCACCTGCCCTGATTTTAAAGTTTAACAGACTTGCTAAGAGAAGTCAGACTATCTCTACAATGGTCACTGCTGTACAGTGCTGTAAATGCTTACACTAGAAAGTTGACATGTCTTTACCAGAGTCCTAGATTGAGAACTAGGCAGGTTAGACCATCAACTAAGGGCCTGTCTGGAACACACTCAGGAAGAGGCCCAGACAAATCAGAGTAGATAAGGAAGGGTCAGGTAGCCCCCATATGAATGCACCAGAAGCTGACACTTCTTTCTTTCTTTTTTTTTTATTCTTTTACTGCCACTTTTATTCAAAGGACAAGAGCTGAGGAAATCACTGGATCAGGTTCCATTCACAGGCATATTCATGAGAGGGAAAAACATCTTAGCAAGGGGGAAAGGATTCTGAATAGACAGGGAGACTGTGAGCAAATTCCTCCTGCTGCCTTCTACAAAGGGCTGCCCTTCTCAGAACAAAAGAAAGCCATTGGGGATTAAGAATGTATCCGTGATGAAGAACTGACAGGGAGAACCCTACAATTTAAATGCAGGGCTGAGTGAAGAGTCTGGTAAATAGTGCCCATCTTGCTATGTGAAGCTATTTTACCCATGAAGACTTAAAGGGAAAAAAATGCAGATCCTAACATCCGTCTTCAAAGACAATTCATCCCAGCAAACAGCAACAGAAACCCAGCAAACCCCCATTCTCATATCTCTCTTACAGTTTTAGGTAACCCAAGTTCTTTTGAGAGTTAGAATAAATCACTCCCTTATATTGTTATTAGATAGCCTGCTGTAGTAGAATAGATATTGTATTCAAACTCAAACACAAACCAGGTTTGTGTCTTAACTCTTACATTTAATTCCTGTAAAACTTGGGCAAATCATTCTGAATCTATTACAACTCTTCTGCATCTTTGCAACTCAAGTGCATTTCCTATAGGGTGAAATGAAGGCTGTCCTGTAACCAATATATATTTGGTACCTCAAGTGCTTTTATTTACAATTATCATCTGAGGAAAACTAGATATGAGCTGTACCATGAGGAATAAATGGAATAACAGGCCCCCAGAAAAGACCTTCCTGGAGCCTCAGCTTCTTCATCTGTAAAATGAGGGAGTTGGACTAGATAGTCTCTGAGGTTTTTTTAAGCTCTAGATAAATGATCTATGAAATTCTCTTAGCATCAGGTTTCTCATTTGTCAGATGAGGTTAGTGAATCTTGCTCTACCTTCCTCAGAGGTGCTATAAGAAAAATACTTTGTGAATCCTAAAGCATTAGGTAAGCCAGAGCTGGGCTGGCACCAATTAAGAATGCTTGAAAGCTCATGTTAAATTATCAGTGTCAGTACCAGCAACTACACAAATCAAATGTTATTCTGTTACTCTCTAGACTTAAGAAATGTTAATAATGCAGTGTGTGTATACACATGAGGATTTGGGGGGGGGGGATTTGTTGCTTTTCTTTTTTCCTGGAGAGCCCAGTCTAGAGGTCTAGTGATAGTAGTCTAAGCTTGCAAAATGCTTTTCTTCTGTTATTTCATAGTACAAAGAACTGTTATGAATGGGTAAATTAGATGAGATTAACTTCCAAGGATATCCTCAAGAAAGAAGAGTAGTTGCCAGTTTTAGAGGTCTGAAGAACTCATGGAGAGAGTGTAGATATTTTACTGAAAGTCAAAGTAAGCAACCAGGAGGACTATGAGAAGATCACAGGATTATATTTTATATGTAAAACTTGGACATTTGAGTAGTGAGTTAGGATGACCCATCAGCATGGCTCTAGACAATTCATTTAACCCCTGTGACTTGGACATCTCTCCAAGAGTAGGTGCTGATGTGAACCTTTAGAGTGAGTTTTGGAACTGAAAGCTACTTAAACAAAGGAACTAAGAAGTCCACCACAATGAAGTGAATCTGAGTCTTCCAAATGCATTTCAGGAAGCAATATATGAATTCCAGTATGGAATTTTCCAGGTCAATATAAAACCTGAAGAGTTTTTTTAATGTACAGTTTAATGCCCTTATCTCTATTTGAGTTTGACACCACTGGTTGTCCAAATCCTTCATTTTATAAAAGAGAAAATCAAGGCCTAGGAAGGCCTGAACCAAATTCAGAAGGAAAAGAGAAAATTGAGGAAAAAACTATATAGACAGTTTTTCAGACTCATATTTCAAATATATAAAACTTTATAAAATCTATAAGAATACAAATTATTGGGGTGGCTAGGTGGCGTAGTGGATAAAGCACTGGCCTTGGAGTCAGGAGTACCTGGGTTCAAATCTGGTCTCAGACACTTAATAATTACCTAGCTGTGTGGCCTTGGGCAAGCCACTTAGCCCCATTTGCCTTGCAAAAAACCTAAAACAAAAGAATACAAATCATTCTTCAACTGATAAATGGTTGCAGGATATGAACAGACCTGTTTTAGATAAAAAAAAATCAAAACAGTTTATGTCTCATAAAAATGCTCTAAATCATTATATTGATTAGAGAACTACAAATTAAAGCAATACAAACTTTTCCAAGGAGATTACACACCAACTAAAATGTAGTAGGCAATGCTGTCTTAACTGCCTCAATTTTCTCTCAAGCAGCAATTGTGGAATCCTGGCTGAGAATAATGCTTTATAGGATCATAGGTCTAGAAAGAAAATTTAGGCCCTTGAGTTCAATCCCTTTATTTTACACATTAAGGAAACTTGAGACCCAGAGAGATGAGTAACTTACCCATGCTAACAGAGATAGCAAACAGCAGAACCAGAATTCAGATTGATATGCTGTGGTCTCACCTCCACCCTACACCATCAGTGTGTTTCAAATCAAGCAACTAGTGATCACAACTAACATTCATTTAGTTTAAGCTAAAGTCCTAGTTCAGCTTTTAAAAATTCATTCACCTGAACCCTTAGTGACTGTGCTACAAAGAATATGGCAGAGTTGGGGAATGTGAAATTTTCCAAGTTTTAAAAACCAAAGCTTTTGGGGACATCCCTTATCAGATTTTAAGTTTTCCAAAGCACTTTCCACATACCTAAAGTATGCCAGGTAAAGGGTATGGGCAAGTATTTTCCACATGAGGGAATGGAGCCTCAAGAGATATTTGCCCTCAGTCACACAACTAGCAACTGTTGGAGACTGGCCTTCAGTCTGATTTGAAGGCCAGATCTTACATTAAGATCAGCAATATTGGAAGTCATGGAGTCATAAAGGACCATAGATTCAGAACTGAAAGGGACCTTATGTATTTCTAGTCCAACCGTCTTATTCTACCGCTGAAGAAAAGGATGACCAATAAGGTTAACATCGAGGTCACAGACTCAGGCCCCTGTAATCCAAGCCTAGTATTCTATCTACTGTGGACTAGGTCTTCAGAGGATGACTTCAGAACTGCTCAAGTTCCTTAGATGAAGGAGGCTACTTTTCTTTTATAGTCTTTTTGCCCACCAAACTGCTATTCCCTCTTCCACTCCATTTTTAAAAAAAAAGAAAAAAGAAAATAAATGAAAAGAAAAAAAAAGAAAAAACTTTGATTAAACATAGCAGAGAATTTGAGTCTGGTGCCAAATGACTCTGCCCAAAACGGAAGCTGTGTTTGAGGGCCTTGCCAATGTTTGTGTTATTCTTCCTTGAAAGATTTGATGGGTTTACCTCCAAATTAAATATTTAAGTGGAATGTCTTAATAGAATTCATTTGCTGTGTTGGTGGGTACCTATTACTTCTGGATGAAGCTCTGCAGAGTCAACAATCACTTTGTTATTGAACTCCATCTTCCTGGTTCGTTTCTTTGCTTTGTTTTAAAAAATTCAGTCTAGTCCTTTTCATCTAACAACTGAAACCACCACAGGTTCTCACATCATAAGTCAAAAGGCCTTTCTGAGGAATGGTACAGATTTGGCAAGATCTTCATTTGTCTCCTTTAAGCCCTGGGTGATAGAGATGACAGAAAGGAAATGGGGGAAGATTGAGAAATGGCCAAATAATTTCATTGCTCACATATCATTTCATATTCAGACTTTAGTTTTTGTTCAAATTGTGAACTTTTGGACACTCTGGTCCTTGTTGGGATTAAAATAGCTTCTTATTTGACAAATGTCCCTTATTCAGACTGACTCCAACTTTTACATATTAAATATATTGAAGCTGATTAATCTTTTTATTTATTTCTATATGGTAAAATTCAGGAAGGAGACAATTGGAATGGGTGGGATGAAGCACTAAATTGATAAAAAATGAATGATCTTTCAAACTTTGAATGAATAAGAAGCTAATAGCCTTATGTGTGTATATATATATATATTTTAAACAGGTCGCCACTGTGAGGTCCATCAGATGACTGGAAACTACATGTGGGACCCTAATACAAACAAATCATTTGACATTGGGGTCAACGAGGACAGCTTGATGCCTCTCTGGTGGAATGGATCAGAGCCACTATGGGTCACCATGACTAAGGCAAAACGGAATGTATCTATGTATTACTGGCCAGGTTAGTGTCTTAAAATCCTCCTATCCTACCAAGACAAAATCCCTTTTAGGTCAACTCATAGAATATTAAAATAAGACTTCAAAAGTCAAAGTCCTACAGGATGACCAAATAATGGTGTAGTCAACACATTCAAAGGCAGAAGCATGGTGTGGTCAATAGTGTACCATATTGGAATCAGGGACAATTTTAGGGTATCTGCAATGGAGAATACCATCTTGATCCCAAGAAAGAAATGTGGAGTTTAAACAAAAACCAAAGACTATCACCTTTAATTTTTAAAAAGTTATGTATTATGTAAGTTGCTATCTCTTACATCTTATTTTTCTTTAAGGATATGATTTTCCTCTCAACACATTCAATTTTGTTCAATGTATAGCATGGAAACAATGTAAAGACTATCAGACTGTCTTCTGTGGGGGGTGGAGGGAGGGAAGTGAGATTGGGAGAGAAATTGTAAAATTCAAAAAATAAGAAAAAATAAAATAAAAAATAAAATGATAAAAAAAATACTGTACTATATTGGAATAAAGAAAAATGTTACTTAACCTCTCTCAAACTCAGTTTCCTATTCTGTAAAATGGGGTTATTGATAGCACCTACCTCTCAGGAATGATGTAAGGAGTAATTTTTTTTAAGTCTTTTGCAATTTAAATTTTGCTATTTAAATTTCAGCTATTAATTAATGCTCACAATTTTATGAGGCAGTACAAGCATTATTCTCATTTTATAGACGAGGAAATTGAGGTCCACTTGGGTGACTTGCCCATAGATGTATATCTAATTAGTGGTAGATCTGAGACTCTGAGACGATAAGTCTTTCCACCATATTATCCTACCTCATTCCTTTGATGGAAAAGAAGCAATATTATGATTGCTGAACAACCCAAAAGTAAGCGTGGTGTGACTTAGATACAGATGATCTGAATTTGAGTCTCAGTTTTGCCACATCTTAACAGGATAAGTTCAGGGGTGAAATTTAAATAAATTAGCAACCAGTTCTCTGCCTAATGACCATTTTAAGTATACAAAAAGATATAGGGAAAGGTAGTTTGATATTTCATGCATTTAATACTCAAATAAGAACAACAAAAGAGGTATACACAATTAGATTATATTACTCACAATAAGCAAATGTATCTTTATGGAACAAAAGCAGCTACAAGACCACAGCAACCAATGTTGGAACATATGTGAAACCAAAACTCATTTTATATATTCTAACTCTTTTTTTTTCTTCTACTTTCATGGCTTCCAAAATGAGCAATAAGATAATCCTTGAAATCTATATTTCTATTGGTTCATTGTGTTCTAGCTTCCCATTGATTTCACTATTCAGGGAATACTAGCGTACTCATAATTTCTCAGGATAATTTGGGGCATAATACAAAGTGGAAACAAATGACAACTTGTAACCCCCTCTGCCCATCATTTGGCACTTTTTCTCTTTACATTATGTTTGTTTACTGAAGTAACAAACATGTAGTATTTCATCAATGAGTTTTAAGAAATGAATAAATATGTATTAAAAGCATAGTTCCGCCAATTTTTTTCACCTATGGGCAGAATAAATTTTACCATGGGAGCTTAGAAAATGCTACTGAACAGATGAATGCTAAAAAGGAGTAAGGAATGTAAATTTGTGATTTAGAAAGAGAACCCTGATAACAAGTGCCAATTTAACAACTAGTTCACCCAACAACATAAAATTAGGTATCAGTTCTGCCAAACTGGTGAAAACCAGCTGAATCTCTCCACTGGCTAAGTCCCTTAACTTTCATCAAGATCATAAGTTCAACTTCATCACAGAATTTAGAGCTAAAAGGGAACTTAGACATTGCCTAGACCAACCCTGTCAATTTTAAAGATGAGGAAACTGAGGCTAATCCAGGTAAAGTGACTTCTCCAAGGCCATAGAGTGAATTTTTGGACGAATTTGGTTTCAAACCCAGATCTTTGATTTCTAATCCAGGGTGTTTTTTTCCACTACTCTTCACCTCCTTATTCAAAATGGGGAGTGTTTGTTCACTAGGTTGTTTCAAGATGAAAATGAGATCATAGATATGAGAATACATAAATGACAAGGGTTGATGTGAGTTCATGGTGTTATTATGAAAGCCAGAGTGAGCTGTGCCAATCTATTGAGAACAAAGACAGGATAATATACTGTACTTCAGTGTAAGCATTCAGTTATTGCAAGCATTTCCTGCGTAGGAGAGACACCATAATTGATATTTATTATGGTACTTCCCTGCAACCTTCCCAAAGATCACAAGGCACTTCACTCTAAATAGCCTCAACCCTCTGGGTCAGACAATGTATGTTATAAATAGGGAGATGGCCCCCTCTACTCGTCTCCTTCCATGACTTTCTTTTCCCAAGGAACTGAAGAAGAAGAGGAAGAGCCCAATACTATGAGTAGGCAGAGGTCTTCCCCATAAAACTGAATTCTTCCTCTGCAGGTCTGTGGAAGATCATCTTTAAAGGATTGTTGATCCAAAGATGGAAGACCTCCCGAGCCCTCCAGACCCAATTTTCTCATTTTACAGATGAAGATGGGAGGTTCTGCATCCAGAGTCATTGTCTCATGCTATCCCCCAGAGGCTGAAGAAGGAGTTTCTTCTCCTCTTTCATCAGCTTTATCATAAACTACTTAGATTGACATATATAACCTTGTTTATCCAGAGTTCCATATGATGGTGGTGTTCAGTCATTTCAATTGTGCCTAACTCTTGGTGCTCTCATTTGGGGTTTTCTTGACAAAAATACTGAAGTGGTTTGCCATCTCCTTCTTCAGCTCATTTGGCAGATGAGGAAACTAAGGCAAGATTAAGTGACTTGCCAAGCTTGGAAGTGTCTGAGGCTGAATCTGAACTCCTGTCTTCCTGACTCCAGGCTCAGAGCTCTCTTTACTGGACTACATTTCTCCCAAAGCTCCAACCAACCTCCCTGCATTACAAAGCTCTCCAGCTCCAAGCATGCTGCTTGGAACTCTGGTTTAAGAGAGCTATGCAGCTGGGGAGAGGATGCTACAGACCCCTATGAGGACATCATTAACACCTTCCTCTCTTGCTGATTTGCAGTTGAGTGATTAATGGCCATACATTGCCTCCATCCCCTTAAGCCAATAATGCAGAGGCTGTTCATTCATCTTTTGGAGATTAAGGGAGATACCTCCCCACCTACTTCATAGAGTTGACAAGAGGATCAAATGGGATATTAATTATAAAGTGCTTAGAACAATGTCTAGTGTAAAGGAGGCACTATATAAATGTTAGCTGGTAGTGATGCCTCTTTTAATGGAGCCCAAGATCTCATTTTGGGGAGCTGAGTCTTATTGAGAGTCTTTTAAAACCCCCAGATCTTTTCCAACCATGCCAAGTAAATTAGGAGAGCCAGAAAGAAAATCAGGCATCTACCCCAGAAAATCAGACTGGGGCATCTCTCTTAAATACCATTAGATCATTTTTCTTTTTCTCAGATCCACCTCTTCCTTCCCCCCACTCTGCACAGGACATTTTGCAGGCCTCTCCACAAGGCCTGGAACATTTTCATGGCCCCAGTAAGTTGTGTTATGACACTCTGGGTCCCTCCATTAAGTCAATATTTAGAAACGCAATTTAGAAATGGCAACAGTTCAAGTCTTCCTATCCGATAGACAAAGCAGCCGTCTGACAGAGGACTCCCTGGAGAACAGGGCCCAAGCCCCCAAACCAACCCAGCCCACCCTGACAGAAATCTAATATTGTAAACAGTGCCTCCCCAACTGGTGCCACTGAGTTGGATGAAATAATCAGAGACTTCCCTTCCTCCTCCTCTCCTCACTCCATGAAAATAAGCACATGCCTAAAAAAGAAATCACAGGCTTTGAGAGTAGAAAAGGACCTCAGGGATCATCTAGTCTCATTCATATACCAAAGAAATGCTCATTAGAACACACCAGACAAATGGCCTTTGAATCTTGGCTTGAAGGACTCCAGGAATGTATTAGACTTTCAGAGAAGGACTAGCAATACT